>NC_069499.1:920104637-920404637 GCF_027579735.1 Bombina bombina
ACTACCAGTAGGGGGCTACTAATCTGTGATCAGGATATTTGTCCTCTTCCCCCCAGGCATGGGACTAATAATAATACTACTCGCATAGACTGCTCATTATGTGACCCCTCATGTGTTCTGAATTGGAACAGAATGAATCCTACGAACTACCAACAGACTTAAATTTCTTGGTCACCTTTACAGTTTCTCAAATATATTTTTTTACTATGTGTATCCTCAAAACTATTATGTCCATATAAATGTAATCCTCTACAGGTTTGAATGTTAATGCTTAGCTGGAATGCCATTACCGTTTTTTCTGTATTCAGCTACGAATCCTTTCTTTTTATTTTTTATATACATACTTATGTTAACCTGTTCTTCAGTGCAGAATATGTAGGTATTACTCCTGATACACTATTATATTTAGCATCAAGCTATACTTCACTGTATTAATTATGGGGCTTTGCACCTTTATGTTCAGTATATTTCATTGTTTCTACTCCCATTGGAGTGGTCTTTGTTGAGCCGTACATTCCTCTGCTGTCACACACTATCTTCTCTTCCTCTGCTTCCCTCGCCCATATTGATTAGGCTTTACCTTGACCTTTCTTTTCCTCTCCTTTTCTATCCTCCTCTATTTTTCTCTTCCGGCTTTCTCCCTCTCCTTTCCCTCCCCCAGTTTCGCCTTAAGGCGATTTGTTTTTAGTTTGAATTCATATATGCTGTGTACAGAGTGTAAGTTCAAGGCATCAGAAATCTACAGGGAGTGCAGAATTATTAGGCAAGTTGTATTTTTGAGGATTAATTTTATTATTGAACAACAACCATGTTCTCAATGAACCCAAAAAACTCATTAATATCAAAGCTGAATAGTTTTGGAAGTAGTTTTTAGTTTGTTTTTAGTTATAGCTATTTTAGGGGGATATCTGTGTGTGCAGGTGACTATTACTGTGCATAATTATTAGGCAACTTAACAAAAAACAAATATATACCCATTTCAATTATTTAGTTTTACCAGTGAAACCAATATAACATCTCAACATTCACAAATATACATTTCTGACATTCAAAAAAAAACAAAAACAAATCAGTGACCAATATAGCCACCTTTCTTTGCAAGGACACTCAAAAGCCTGCCATCCATGGATTCTGTCAGTGTTTTGATCTGTTCACCATCAACATTGCGTGCAGCAGCAACCACAGCCTCCCAGACACTGTTCAGAGAGGTGTACTGTTTTCCCTCCTTGTAAATCTCACATTTGATGATGGACCACAGGTTCTCAATGGGGTTCAGATCAGGTGAACAAGGAGGCTATGTCATTAGATTTTCTTCTTTTATACCCTTTCTTGCCAGCCACGCTGTGGAGTACTTGGACGCGTGTGATGGAGCATTGTCCTGCATGAAAATCATGTTTTTCTTGAAGGTTGCAGACTTCTTCCTGTACCACTGCTTGAAGAAGGTGTCTTCCAGAAACTGGCAGTAGGACTGGGAGTTGAGCTTGACTCCATCCTCAACCCGAAAAGGCCCCACAAGCTCATCTTTGATGATACCAGCCCAAACCAGTACTCCACCTCACCTTGCTGGCGTCTGAGTCGGACTGGAGCTCTCTGCCCTTTACCAATCCAGCCACGGGCCCATCCATCTGGCCCATCAAGACTCACTCTCATTTCATCAGTCCATAAAACCTTAGAAAAATCAGTCTTGAGATATTTCTTGGCCCAGTCTTGACGTTTCAGCTTGTGTGTCTTGTTCAGTGGTGGTCGTCTTTCAGCCTTTCTTACCTTGGCCATGTCTCTGAGCATTGCACACCTTGTGCTTTTGGGCACTCCAGTGATGTTGCAGCTCTGAAATATGGCCAAACTGGTGGCAAGTGGCATCTTGGCAGCTGCACGCTTGACTTTTCTCAGTTCATGGGCAGTTATTTTGCGCCTTGGTTTTTCCACACGCTTCTTGCGACCCTGTTGACTATTTTGAATGAAACGCTTGATTGTTCGATGATCACGCTTCAGAAGCTTTGCAATTTTAAGAGTGCTGCATCCCTCTGCAAGATATCTCACTATTTTTGACTTTTCTGAGCCTGTCAAGTCCTTCTTTTGACCCATTTTGCAAAAGGAAAGGAAGTTGCCTAATAATTATGCACACCTGATATAGGGTGTTGATGTCATTAGACCACAACCCTTCTCATTACAGAGATGCACATCACCTAATATGCTTAATTGGTAGTAGGCTTTCGAGCCTATACAGCTTGGAGTAAGACAACATGCATAAAGAGGATGATGTGGTCAAAATACTCATTTGCCTAATAATTCTGCACTCCCTGTATAGTCTTAACCCTTGCAAATAATGCCTGCGATACAGTCCACTACTCAAGCTTCCACATCCTCACACCCCCAAGTTAGCTCTTTTAGTATAACATCTCAGTGAGTATGGTAGCTTCTCTTTTAATAAATTAGAAAACAAGAACACGCCACTCACAGTGACATTTCTCTGAGTAGCCCCATGTGGCCTCTGTCCAATGGATGTCTCCCATCTGCAAATTATTTACGGGATCCTGTTCATAGTTCAACTTAATGTACTCTCATGGCAAATAGTGACCTGCATATTTCCAGGTTTGAGAGAGGGGTCACTTATTACTTGTTTCACATCTCATATTGGGCCTCATCTCGGGCGAAGAACACTCCTTGTCTGGGAGGTGAGCTTCCCTTTTTCATACAAGTGGTACCCCATTGTTTGCCTTAATATATGCTTGTTTGTCCAGTTTATGATAACTACCAGTACCGTGCTGCATAATATCGTGCAGCTAGGGGGGCTACTAATCTGTGATCAGGATATTTATCCTCTTTCCCCCAGGCACGGGACTAATAATAATACTACTCGCATAGACTGCTCATTAAGTGACCCCTCATGTGTTCTGAATTGGAACAGAATGAATCCTACGAACTACCAACAGACTTAAATTTCTCGGTCACCTTTACAGTTTCTCAAATATATATTTTTACAATGTGTATCCTTAAAACTATTATGTCCATATAAACCATATATCATATATATTATGTCCATATATCACACTGATCAGGTCGGTTTCATTCCCGGTAGAGAAGCCAAAGATAACTCCATACGTGTAATACAAACCCTATTTACCGCTGTTTCCTCTAAAACCTCACTAACCATACTGTCCACAGACGCCAAAAAAGCCTTCAGATTCTCAAACACATTGATCACCCGAATAAAAGCATTATATGACAATCCCACTGCCAGGGTCTCCGCTAATAATACTATATCCTCACAAATTTTCATAAACAATGGCACCCGACAGGGATGCCCGCTCTCCCCCCTGTTTTTTGCTCTGGTGGTGAAGTCATTAGCGTCCATAATTAGAGGGAATACTAATATACAGGGCATTTCCTTTGGTGACGTGCACCAAAAATGCCTACTATACGCAGATGATATTATTTTTACGGTTAGTTCCCCTATATTCTCTATACCTCCCCTTCTTGCGGAGCTGGAAGCGTACAAATGGGTCTCTAACTTTACTATTAATATGGGGAAATCGCTTCTAATGCCCTGAAATACCTCAGCGGACGAATTTTAAGATCACGAATAAAGTGCGCTATTTGGGAATGGATGTTCCTGCTAATCCGACAGAGCTTTTTGATCTTAACTACTTACCCCTGCAAAATGAGTCACTGTCCTCTCTTGAGACTTGGCATAGGCAGGGCCATCTCTCCTGGCTAGGTTGCATTAATGCCATAAAAAGGAATTTACTCCCTAAATTCTTGTACTTATTTCAGGTTCTTCCGCTAGATCTTCCCCTACATTATTTATCCCGTCAACAAAAACAGTTTGAACACTTCATATGGGCACATAAAAAACCAAGGGTGTCCAGACACACCCTATATCTAAGTAGAGAACAAGGGGGCCTGGGGGTACCAAACCTTACAGATTATTATCGAGCAGCCCACCTGGCACGCATCACTGCCTGGAACCACTCTCATCCAAATAAATCCTGGGTCCAACTAGAACGTAACCCGATAGGAGGACATAATTTGGGTGAAGTGTGGTGGGCCCCCGCCAAATGGAGACCCCCCAGAGTTAGCACAAATTACCTCGTAGCAACTACCCTACGGGTCTGGGACAGATTAGTGGCCAACGACAAAACAATATCTAGCTTTATGTCCCCCTTAACCCCCCTCCTTAACAACACGAGTCTCCTGGACTCCCAAACTATCCAAACGCCAAATCTGGGAGGTATACCTATGAATATTCCAGTTCATATGGTGCTAGATAAAGGCATGATACGTCTGCAATTTGAACTCTCCCAACTATTGGGGCCTCCTTTCCATCAATGGTTTCCTTACCTACAAGCTAGACATGCCATATCCACAAGCCCCCATAAACAGGACCTTACTAGACCACTCACCCCCTTTGAAACCTTATGCACTACCCCCTCAATCCTTAGGTCCCACATTTCCATGATTTATAAAATGTTGAGAGGGTCCTTCCCTGTTAGAAAACCCTCTTATATCTCTAAGTGGGAAACAGAGTTTAAAACTAATCTGACTGAGCCTCAATGAAGCCATATATTTACTGAAACAAAAAGGTCATCTATCTCCATAATCATTGCCAAAATGAACTATAAACTACTCTCCAGGTGGTACCTGACTCCACACCGCCTCCACAGTATATTTCCAAACTCCTCTTTCCTATGCTGGAGGCGTTGTGGGGATAAGGGTACATTATGCCATATCTGGTGGTCCTCCCCTATTCATTGCACTTTTGGACCAAAATCTCTAAGTGCATTAATACTGTACTGGGAACCTCAATAACACTTACACCCACTATTGTTCTACTAAATGACACACCACACATCCCCTGCATCTATAGGAAGCGTCTATTTCAATGTATGCTTAACTTCGCAAAGCGCTTAATACCAAGACTATGTACTGCAAACAGTAACTATGTGGTTGAAGGAAGTTGATTGTTTTAGCAATAGAAAAAATATACTATGTGTTTAATGGGAAGCAAGATTTTTTTGCAGACCTATTTTTATGGGAACAAAAAAAGCTGTGAAAGTCATACTTATTTTTCTGTCTATATACTAGATTTCTGTTAAGCTCAAGCCTAAACTGTACCTGTTAAAGCTTACTTGTGATCTTAATCATACAAATGTTGAAGGAATGCCTATGACTTTAGATTGATGCCTTGTAACCCCACAGGTTTCTTCTTTTTTTTCTCTTTCATGTTGCAAATGTGAATACTCTGTACTGCTGTTTCTTTGTTTGTTTTGAAAAATGAATAAAACATTTAACCTAAAAAAATAAATAAATATAAAATGGCGTATCCCCAGACAGAGTACAAACACACAAGGCAAGTATTACGCGTTTCACGCCCCCTAGTGGCGCTTAATTATAGAATGGTTAGGTATAGCAGAGGAAGCCCATTAATACTCAAGGCACAAATTAATTAACCCCTGCCAACCCAGAGAAACATATTAAAAACATACAATGTGAAAATTAAAAAGCAAATAAGCTACAAAGTTATAACAACAGTCATGTGGTATATATATATATATATATATAAAAGTTGTATTTTCTCTCAAACTCACTAAATCACTGAAAATTGAAAACAAAATTTTGGATGGAATACCAGCTTAATACTGTACAAATTAACCAATTGTTGATGTATTTTCATCACTGGATGAAAATATTTGGAATACCATCCTCAGAAATATTGGACAAATGACTCAGAGTGATTATGCTGCATAAACAGGAAAGCTTTAGGAATTAGCTATAACAGACCTATTTGCATACACCATGTAGAATATATATGTATGAAATGATGTGCATACAGTATGAATAATTAAAAAAAAAAAAAGGTATTTATTAATATATTACTGATGGCGAATTATCTATAAAATAACTGATATCACATTCCCTATTCATCCCCAGGGGCATTCTTGTTTTGAATTTAAGAATCCAAAATATGTTTTTCTTGTCTAATATTTTACCTTTTGTTCCCTCTCCTCATAGGTATCCTTGCTAGATCTATGATTTGAGCAGATATGTATGCTATTTAAATGTCTTGCTTTTGCTGATTCTTTCACATCATGTTTAAACATCTCTGATATGTTCTCCCACTATATTTCTAAGCTCCCTAGAAGTTTTGCCTACATATTGGCTTTTACACAGATTGCAGGTTAACAAGTAGACCACCCATTGGGTGCTGCAATTTGCGTAAAAGCCAATTTCAAATTTCTGATTAGTAACACTTGATTCAAAGGTATCGCCTCTTACAATGGTGGTACAAGTGTGGCAGTTTCTACTGCCACATCTAAAGTTGCCCTTGTGTGTTAACCATTTGAATTCTGTCATTAAAGTGTTGTTTCTTTTAACCAAACTAGGGGACAGAGCCTGTGCTTAAGTTCTGGGGTTTTTTGGTACAAATTTGCAGTTTTTGACAAAGGGTTTCAAGGCATTATTGCCCAACAAGATGGGGAAGATGTGGCAGTGCGATCCAATGGATCAAAAAAGGATCAGAAGGTCCCTTTAGGAGAGTCCGGAGATCAAAAAGGAGATCCAAAGGGCAAAACACAGAGGAAAAAGAAAGCTTAAATACCAATGGAACATTGGACTTAAGTGTGATTAATATCTCATCTTATGGTCTGAGCGCAGAGCAGGTCAGTATACTTAGTAAGGGATTGGGCGTTGCTCCAACTCGTAATTTTTCACCATTTACTACATTACTTGATATTAATAAGTTTGTGAGAAAACTTACGTTAAAAAGTTTTTTTTAAACTGAACCCTGCTGTGTGCTCAGACCATGAGAATTCTGACCAGGTCCCTTTGGTAGAAAAAGAGGACATTTCCTTTAAAGATGCTTGTGCACTTAATACGTTATTAATGTTGAATGCTGATAGTGATAATTCTTTGACCCTTACCAAACCACATAGGCCGAAAAAGGGAAGATCAGAATTCTATCCCACACAGTATAGGGGACAAGCTTTAAATCTGTTTCAGAAAAGTGTGGAAAGACAGATAGTTGGTTTATCAGAGAGATTACATGATGGCCATACTAGTAAACATATTTCTAACTTAACTGTGAAGGAAAGAGAAGCGTTGTGTCTTCTGCAGAATAATGACAACATAGTGATCAGGAACTCCGATAAAGGAGGCAACATTGTTGTTATGAACAAAGTTGATTATTTTGCAGAAGCACAACGTCAGTTGCAGGACACGGATACATATATCCCATTAAGAGGTAATCCAACTAATACTTTCAAGAAAGAGCTTCTTAGTTTACTTGATGATTGGGTGGGTTTAGGATTACTATGTGAAGATGACTTAGGACATCTTGTTCCCGACCACCCAGTTGTGCCCCTCTTCCACTACCTACCCAAAATTCATAAAGACCCTGTAAATCCTCCGGGGAGGCCCATAATCTCGGGCATAGGCTCACTTTTGGAGCCTGTGTCCGAGTGGATGGATGAAATTTTACAACCCATTGTTAAGAGTTTACACTCGTATATTAGAGATTCGCATCATTTACTGGAGTATTTGGATGGGGTGGAGTGGTCTGAGGGGTACACCTGGGTGGTGGCGGATATTGTTTCCTTGTACACTGTTATACCTCATGCTAAGGGGATTCAAGCGGTCAAATTCTTTTTGAACAAATTTACAGGTTTTTGTGCAGATACCATTAACTTTATTTGTTCAGTTTTACAATTCCTACTTACACATAATTTTTTTATCTTTGATGGATCATTTTATTTACAGTGCTGTGGTACAGCAATGAAGGCAAAGTATGCCCCCTCATTTGCAAATTTATATGTAGGTTTTTGGGAGTTTCATCATATTTTTGATTCAAGTAACCCCTTTGCTGAGAGTATGCAGTGTACAAGAGATTCATCGATGATGTGATTTTTGTCATTGAGGAACCTGTCACAGGAAGTTACTTCGAGGAACTTATGGCATATCTGAACAGAAATGATTTATGCTTGAGATTTATAGGGACTTACAGCCAGGATAGTGTTGACTTCTTGGACGTGACACTGAGTGGTGACGTGGTAAATAGGATGGTCATTTCAAAGACCTTTAGAAAACAGAGTGCAGGTAATACTATACTCCACGCTAGATCGTGCCACCCACGCCACCTCATACGTGCCATTCCAAGGGGCCAACTAATTAGACTGAGAAGGAATACTAAGAATTTGGAAGTGTATCTTGAACAATCACTAGAATTGTGTAAAAGATTGGAGAAGAGGGGTTATGACCCACAATCATTGAATGCAGCTAGGATTGAAATAGGTCACTCTAAGAACAATTTGAGAGATCGTAAAGATACCAAATCAGGTATACAACAAGGAGATGTTCTATTCACCACAGAATATACAAGGCAGTTTCCACATATAGTTAGGATACTCAAAAGGAATTTGAAACTTCTGGAAACAGATGAGATATTAAAGGATGTAATATGAAATTGTAAATTTGTTTCTAAAAAGCCGGTAACATTAGCCAAAACATTAGCACCCAGCATGGTTATGAGAACAAAAGGCAGGGATATGTGGCTTAATACAATAGGCAATTATAAATGTGGTGGTAGAGGATGTTTGACTTGTAGTATGATAGACAGTAATAAAGAATTTAAATCTATGGTTGATGGCTGTAAATATGATATTGACTTTTACGCAAACTGTAGGTCGACATTCGTGGTATACTTACTAGAATGCCTAATTTGCCATTGTCAATACGTTGGAAAATTGAGTAGACAGTTGGGCACGAGAGCGCGAGAACATTTTAACGATGTTAAAAATTATAATAAGGATTCGAGCATAGCTCAGCATTTTAATGGAGTGCATTTCACAAATTTTGGGGACTTCAGTATTAGAGCAATAGACAAAGCTATGACACCCACTAGAGGAGGGAACAGATATAAAGTATTAGATAAGAAAGAGAACTTTACTGGATCTTTAAATTAAAAACTAGGGTCCCTCTGGGGTTAAACAAGGAATGGGACATTAGCTATTTTGTTTAGCCTCCCATATGCATGCGATTAAAATCATAATTTAGGGGCTAATGGTTATCCCTTTATATATACATATATTTTTTTGGAATTATATTGACTGTGCATGTCCACAACTGTTTATACCCACTGATTATGTACCCGTGTCCTGCTTATACACTTATGCCAATGAACACTTATGCCAATGAATGTTTGCGGTTTGATCCATGTTCTCAGAAATGTGCTTCAATGGACAGTAATATTCGCGTAGTTTGTTATCCTTGAGTGCTATAACATTGCATGAATATAATAATACATATGATAAATTTACACCAAGGGCTATTTAGTGTTATAAAGTATTTGTATGTGTTTTCACACTAACTTATTTCTTTTTATGTCTGATATAATCTTGGTGAATATTATGATTTATTGTAATGTTAGATATTCTACCCCAGTTAACTTGAACAATTAAGGAAAAGGTGTTCAAAAGGGATAATAGAATATTGGTATATTGATGTTTTGATATTTAACCCTTTTTTCACTGTGTGTTGCATTGGTTTTGAGTATCCTGACTATATATATAAAATGGAATTTGACATATGGGTATCTTGTACCTTATGAATATGCTGCCGTCTGAAGGCACATTGAATCAGTGAATTGTTGTCTGCTCCAATTTAGTGAGTAAGGAAAATGTATGCTCTCTGCTGACACTTCATATTTGGTGCAATGCGTGATGACGGCAACATAGGATTAACAAATAACAAACAAACTAGTATTGCAATGTATCTGGCTGTAATGCTTTATATATCCTTGCTGCAATATTCTCTGAAATGGCTTATCTGTCTATTAGAATATACAGTATTAGTTTAAAAACAGCACTGTTAATGAGATGTACTTTGGTTCCGTTTTTACTTGTTGTCTTTATTTTTTTAAATTGAAGTATGGGCAAGTGTGAGGGCAGTTACTGCCCAATATAAGGATGGAGTGTGTACATGTGCATTATGTTCTGATGAAGCGCCACTAGAGGGCGGGAAACGCGTCAGACACCTTGTTTCTGTGTTTGTGAATTTTTTTTATTTTTTTTTTTAAACTTTTATTTGAGGTTTAACATAAGGTATACAAGAAATATACAATACAATGCCACCATAAAAACAGTTTGGAATAAAGGCAACATGAGATACAACATTATGATTGGCTGCATTACATAAAAAGGCATAAAGAAATGGGCACAATACCCAGGCAGTATACCAAATCTTTTGTAAACCTCCAAAATGGCAAATGAGGCCACTTTTGGACCTCCACTCTGTGTGAGATAGGCATTGGAGGTAAAAAAAAACAACTAAGGAGACCACTCTTGGATCTCAACTGAACCTCAATTTTATATTTTATTATATTACAACTGGTAACTGTAAGGAAGACACAGTGAACATGAGCAAACACTTAGGGCAAGATTTATCAAGCTCCGAAAAATTCCCCAAAAAAGTCGCGGACATTTTCGTAGCTATTCGCAGTTTCCGAAATCCAATTATTCAATAATATTTATCATTATTGTTGAGACTAATTTCGTGCAAACGTTTTTTGCGATGACAAGCGAATGACTAGTATAGTTTCTCGGAGAATGTGAGGATTTTCACTTTATTTATCACTCGCAAGTAATTATCATGACTTTTACTTCCGGGAATAGTTTCATTGTTATTATTGTTATTGTCCTATTAAAATAAAAGAAATTAAACACGTGATTGTTTCTTATTGTTATTTCATATTTATGATTAAAGTTGTTTTTATTCTGCCCCTTTATTGGCGCTTCTGCACACTGTAAAGTTGCCCTCATTTGGTCGCTAAAACTATCTTCTTTTTATTGTTCTTTTTCATAATATATATTTTTATTTATAATTTGTTTTTTTGTTAAATATATTTACATATATTTATACATATATCGTATTTATTAATATATTTAATATTTTTCTACTCCAATTTTTTTTTTAAATTTGTATATTTATAATTTTTAATCCAAAAAATAATTGATATATTTATTTATATCTTAAATTATTTATTTATTATGTCTGCTGCTGGCCTACAGGTAAACGCATCAACTGCCAGCAAAACAAAAGGTGGTCGAAATATACATTTGAGCCTATCTCAAAACAATGTTCTTGTAGACAAAATTTTACATCACTAAGATGTCCTGCTAGGCTGTAGAAGCAGGCAGACACCTATGGCACGTAAAAGGCAGATATGGCAAGATATAAGCCAGGAGGTATCTGCGCAGGGTATAAACCCCAAAAATGTAAATAATTGTAAAAAACGTTTTTCTGATATAAAAAGAATAATTAAAATGAAACTATGCAAAGAAAAACGTTCAGCAAGAGGTACAGGAGGCGGTCCAGGATATACTGCTGATCTAATGGAGTATGAGAAGAAAGTTCTTAATTTGATGGGGCCTGAGGTTGTGGAGGGAATTGAAGTGCAAGGAGACACAGACGATTATGCAGGTAAACTATTATTATTATATTTATATTGCTAATGAAGTATTTAAATCCTAAATGAAATCGATAAATGTTTTTATTTTCCTCACTCATTACTGCAGATTGATTTCAAATACAATTTTTTTTGATTATATTACATTTTTTTTGTTTTCTTTGAAACTTTTGTTGAAAAGCACAGTCGATGTTCAATCTGTATTTCACTTTTTGTTTGTAATGGAAGTAACAAATAATGCAGTAATATATTTCCAATTTTGTGCATTGCTTATTTCACTTTAATGGATATATTACATTAATCTTGGCTATTGATTACCCTTTTTTTTTTTATAGGATCCCCGCCTACACAATCAGATGCTCATGCATTAACAGAGATTGCCGCTTGCAGCAGCGTCCTGCAAGAAGTTGGTAGGTATCTGTGCCTATATTGTCCCTCAAGAGTGTGCTATATGTATTTTGCCTTTTTTTTTTTTTTTTTTTTTAAGAGAATGATAATGATCAGAATATTGAAGGAGAGGAAACTTTGCTCCTTTTTGAAGGTAAAGCGAAATCAATTTAAATGTATACTTTATTTTTTTGTGTGCATATCATATTAAAACATTATAAGACTTTTTTTTGGAGATTCAGATACAGCATGAATTTATAAGCAACTTACCATTTCACTAAATTTTTCAGCTTTTATTAATTATATTGCTATCTATATTTTATAAGATGGAATGTAAATCTTAGCATCCATCCCATTTTAGGATCAGCACCATGGTTAGTGCTTGTTTATTGGAACCACTGACCATGGTGCTGAAACTAAAATATGATGGATGCTATAAGAATTGCATTCCAGCTTATAACATATAGATAGCAATAGAATTAACAAAAGCTGACAATTGTAGTGAAATTGAAAGTTGCTTATATCCAGCAATTAAAAATTTTTGAATGTAATTGTTTTGGAATATTATACTTTATAGATGCTGAGACATGTGTATTCTGTCCTTTTAAATTCTCATCAATGTTAAATTTAATTTTCATATTTTCAGTGAAAGATGATATTAATCTATAATAGGTGGCATTGTCAAAATGAAATTATTGTTTATCTTTATTATAGATGATTCTGAAAATGTTGAATACGTTCTGAATTTACAACCAATACAGGAGACATCTCCTGTACGTTCCTCAAGTACAAATGTAGATGTACCTGAAGAAGAAATTGGAGATGTACACGAAGATATCCAACAAGAAGCACAACCACCAACTGAAGAGGCAATATCATTAAATTTGGTTAACATTCTGCAATTAGCCACAAATTTTCAGAACGAACAAAGGGCTTTTTTTCAACAGATGAGTGACCTGCAAAGTGAACTTTTGGAAATTGACAGGCAGAGTTTACTTGCACGTCAAGAGACAAATAGGTTGCTTGCATTACTAGTGAATATTTTACAAACAAGAATTGAGAATCATTGATTTTTTTTTTTGGGTGGGTTTTCTTAAAATGTTTTTTTTTTTTTTTTAAACAGTTAATGTATAAATGTTGGTTATTATTTATAACATATCATATGTTAAATTAAAAAATATTAATGCCATTTGAATGTATTTATCTATTCTTAATCTTTACCTTTTTTAAAAAATAACAGACACATATATTAAAATAGAATAATTTTTTATAGAACATAAACCAAAAATGCAAGTATAATTGAAACATAGAAAGATACATTTTTAGGGTTATTTTTTTTTAATACATTTGCTCAGTTATGGCTCTTCTAAAATTTTGGATGCTTCTTGTTATTGTATACATCATGACTTCTAACTGATCAAATTCAGCAAGTATTGTCTCTCTTGAGATGAGTCCAAGTTCTTCTTCAACAACCTCTTTTAAAGATAAAAATATTTAATAAAAAAATTGTTAGTAAGATTTAACATTCAATTTGAACAATTTTTATAAACTGAAGTTTATAATATATATTAATGTGACAATCAACATTACATGATTCATATAGAACTGAGAATTTGAATACACTTTATAATTTACTCCAATTATCTAAGTTTGTATATTGACAATATCAGTAAATTAGAAAGATGTTTCAAATTTTATGCTGCATCCAAATGCGTATTTTATATAGAACATTTCCACGAACATCCTACAATGGATAAATATTTGTTAATAAATATATATATAAAAAAACAAAATAATAATGATGGCTAAAAACAAAAGTAAATAATTTGTACTTACGTGTACCAATGTTTCTTGTTGAAGTTGATTCTTCGGGTTCCACATCATCTATGAATAAAACAAATTAATGAAACGGATTACCATATTCAAAGAAAGATGCATATAGAAAAGCACAATCAATATATTACAAATACCAAAACCAACCTTCAAAACCCACAGAATTGGATTCCAATGAATGTTCTACCGTGATTTTGGGTCTTTGGATAGGTAGAACAAAATCGGGCTCTTCTGTTCCAATTTCTACTGCTGCTTCTATAACCAAAAAAATATATATTTATATAATATAGGCCTTTTCTTTTTTTCCAAAGTTGTAATGCGCAGTAGAGACCTGCAATCTTTGCTGGTGCTGACCGGGTGTGAGGTTGGCGTTTACGGGCGTGAGAGCTGAAAAGACATAGCGGGTAGAGAGAGGGAGAGAGACAGCAAAAGAGAGAGGGGAGAAAGGGGAGAGAGAGAGAGCACAAGAGGGGAGAGAGACAGCAAAAGAGAGGGAGGAGAAAGGGGAGAGAGAAATCAAGAGAGAGGGGGGAGAGAGACAGCAAAAGAGAGGGGGGAGAAAGGGGAGAGAGAGAGGGGGGAGAGAGACAGCAAAAGAGGGGGAGAAAGGGGGAGACAGAGAGAGCACGAGAGGGGAGACAGCAAAAGAGAGGGGGGAGAAAGGGGAGAGATAAATCAAGAGAGATGGGGGAGAGAGACAGCAAAAGAGAGGGGGAGAAAGGGGAGACAGAGAGAGCAAGAGAGGGGAGAGAGACAGCAAAAGAGAGGGGGGAGAAAGGGGAGAGAGAGAGCAGAAGAAGGGAAGAGAGACAGCAAAAGAGAGGGAGATAGAGAGAGAGCATTGGACATTAACGTTATAACCTATTTTTCTTTTTTGTAATTTTACAAAATTTGGGGACGTTATTTCACGGGTATTATACAAATAAAATGTATGTGAAACACTTTTGGTTATATATGAGTAATCAATAACAGAGTGTATAAAAAAGTGTTACAAAATTTACCATACCTTCTGTATTAGCTTCTAAAGGATTTTCAATTACAGTAATTTGCCTATTTTCTAGTGTGACTAAGGGCATCGGTGGGGATCCTGAAGTTTCATCACTAATAACCTCCATATTCTTCAGATATTTAGGACATCTTTTGTTTAATTTTTCTCTCCTGTCTGATCCAATAAATAAAAAAAATATATAAAATTAAGATTTTCTTTTGTTAAAAACAATTATATAGTGCACAATAGCGTTATTGCTACATGACATTCTTTTTACTTGTGCCCCAAGAATGTATCCAGGCGCATAATAACAGGCGTTCCACGATACCTCTTTGGGGCGCAAGCAAAAAAGAAAAAGTCATGTGGCAATAATTGTGCACTCTATAATTATCTTTCATTTTCGAGAACAATAATTAACAATATTTGTTGAAAGTGGAGTGTTTTTGGACCCTTTCTTGGGGCATAATAACAGTACACGATACCTTTTTTGGGGCACAAGTAAAACATGAAAAGTCATGTGGCATTCGTTATTGCGCACTATATAATTATAACTTTCATTTGCAAGAACCATAATGTTTATAAATTTTATTTTAAAGTTGCAACAGTTTTTTTGGATCCTTTCTTGGGGCATAATAACAAGCGTTCCACGATACCTTTTTGGGGGACAAGCAAAAAAAGATAAAGTCATGTGGCACTAACGCTATTGCGTAATTGCGCACTCTATAATTATAACTTTCATTTTCAAGAAGAATAATGTATATAAATATTTTTTACAAAGTTGAAACATTGTTTTTGGGATCCTTTCTTGGGGCATAATAAAAACATTTCTTGTTAGTGTAAACTAAAATAAAAAATGTAATCAAATATAATAGAATGTAACATATACCTTACATAGAAACATAGATATTGACGGCAGATAAGAGCCATAGGCCCAGCAAGTCTGCCCGACCTTACCTAACAGTATAAACTTATCTAGTTCATAGGATAGCCCTATGCTTGTCCCATGCATTTTTAAAGTCCCCCACAGTGTTTGTTGCTACTACCTCTTGAGGAAGTTTATTCCATAAATCAATCACTCTTTCTGTAAAGAAGTGCTTCCTCAAATTACTCCTGAATCTACTACCCTTTAGCTTGAGCTCATGACCCCTTGTTTTTGAATTTTCCATTTTATGTAAAATACCCACAGCCTCAGTTTTACTAAACCCTTTAATGTACTTGAAAGTTGCTATCATATCAATCATATACCTTGATTGAAATATACAGGGAGTGCAGAATTATTAGGCAAGTTGTATTTTTGAGGAGTAATTTTATTATTGAACAACAACCATGTTCTCAATGAACCCAAAAAACTCATTAATATCAAAGCTGAATAGTTTTGGAAGTAGTTTTTAGTTTGTTTTTAGTTATAGCTATTTTAGGAGGATATCTGTGTGTGCAGGTGACTATTACTGTGCATAATTATTAGGCAACTTAACAAAAAACAAATATATACCCATTTCAATTATTTATTTTTACCAGTGAAACCAATATAACATCTCAACATTCACAAATATACATTTCTGACATTCAAAAACAAAACAAATCAGTGACCAATATAGCCACCTTTCTTTGTAAGGACACTCAAAAGCCTGCCATCCATGGATTCTGTCAGTGTTTTGATCTGTTCACCATCAACATTGCGTGCAGCAGCAACCACAGCCTCCCAGACACTGTTCAGAGAGGTGTACTGTTTTCCCTCCTTGTAAATCTCACATTTGATGATGGACCACAGGTTCTCAATGGGGTTCAGATCAGGTGAACAAGGAGGCCATGTCATTAGATTTTCTTCTTTTATACCCTTTCTTGCCAGCCACGCTGTGGAGTACTTGGACGCGTGTGATGGAGCATTGTCCTGCATGAAAATCATGTTTTTCTTGAAGGATGCAGACTTCTTCCTGTACCACTGCTTGAAGAAGGTGTCTTCCAGAAACTGGCAGTAGGACTGGGAGTTGAGCTTGACTCCATCCTCAACCCGAAAAGGCCCCACAAGCTGATCTTTGATGATACCAGCCCAAACCAGTACTCCACCTCCACCTTGCTGGCGTCTGAGTCGGACTGGAGCTCTCTGCCCTTTACCAATCCAGCCACGGGCCCATCCATCTGGCCCATCAAGACTCACTCTCATTTCATCAGTCCATAAAACCTTAGAAAAATCAGTCTTGAGATATTTCTTGGCCCAGTCTTGACGTTTCAGCTTGTGTGTCTTGTTCAGTGGTGGTCGTCTTTCAGCCTTTCTTACCTTGGCCATGTCTCTGAGTATTGCACACCATGTGCTTTTGGGCACTCCAGTGATGTTGCAGCTCTGAAATATGGCCAAACTGGTGGCAAGTGGCATCTTGGCAGCTGCACGCTTGACTTTTCTCAGTTCATGGGCAGTTATTTTGCGCCTTGGTTTTTCAACACGCTTCTTGCGACCCTGTTGACTATTTTGAATGAAACGCTTGATTGTTCGATGATCCCGCTTCAGAAGCTTTGCAATTTTAAGAGTGCTGCATCCCTCTGTAAGATATCTCACTATTTTTGACTTTTCTGAGCCTGTCAAGTCCTTCTTTTGACCCATTTTGCCAAAGGAAAGGAAGTTGCCTAATAATTATGCACACCTGATATAGGGTGTTGATGTCATTAGACCACACCCCTTCTCATTACAGAGATGCACATCACCTAATATGCTTAATTGGTAGTAGGCTTTCGAGCCTATACAGCTTGGAGTAAGACAACATGCATAAAGAGGATGATGTGGTCAAAATACTCATTTGCCTAATAATTCTGCACTCCCTGTATATTTAATTCTTAGTGCACAGAAAATAAATAATCCTTATATTATACTTACATTCTCGAAGAAATCTTATAATCGATCGTTTTAATTCTTTATCTCTTCGGCTTAGGTCAGAAAAGCGCTTAAGACAGTCGCGCTGGCTCCTTCTAAACCCAGCCACTCTGCGAACCCTACGGGTCATTTCTGACAAAATTATATTTCTCTGGTCTTGAATGACCCCATATACGCCCCCAATTCTTTTTGGGAAATATTTCCTCATAAATGCAGTTATAATAATAAGCTCTCCCAGAGTGAATTTGGGCTTCTTGGCAAAAGGCATTTTACACTCTGATCCAAAAATAGGAAAACATGCGCTTTTATTGGCTCATGTTTTTTTTGTTTGTTTTGATAGTCTATAATTTAGACATTTAAGGTACTTTTAAAAAATTAAGGATACTTAAATAAATATTTTTGCATCATTGTTATTAGTATTTATGATGCTTATGGCTTTTAATAATAATGTTTAACTGAGGGATTTTTTTTTTTCAATTAATATTTTTATTTTATAAATATGTTTATGTAAGACAAAGCACTAAAGAGACAAGGATGCTCTTTTCCTCCATCATAAAAGGATGCTCTTCTCCTCCACTGTCTATGAATTTATTTTTTGCCATCAATTATTAGACATATTATTATTAACCCTAATATAACAGTATTGGTTACACCATTATTTTAAAGGGACATCATATAAAAAAATGTTTAAACAATTTAATATGATGCAGCATAACTTTAAGAAAGATATTTTATGTTAAGATGTACTTAAAGGGACAATGTACCCAAAAAAATTATTTTGTGATTCACATTGAGCATGAAATTTAAATCAACTTTCTAATTTACTCACATTATCAGATTTTCTTCTTTCTCTTGGTATCTTTATTTGAAATGCAAGAATGTAAGTTTAAATGCCGGCCCATTTTTGGTGAACAAACTGGGTTGTCCTTGCTGATTGGTGGATAAATTCATCCACCAATAAAAAAGTGCTGTCCTGAGTACTAAAACCAAAAAAAAAAAGCTTGATAATAAATTGATATAGGAGTAAAATAGAAAGTTGCTAATTTACTTCCATTAACAAAATGTGCAGTCTTTATATTTACACTTTTTGAGTCACCAGCTCCTACTGAGCATGTGCAAGAGTTCACAGCATATATGTATATGCATTTGTGATTGGCTGATGGCTGTCACATGATACAGGGGGAGTGGAAATAAACATAACTTTGCAATTTAGTTAAAAAAAATCTACTACTCATTTGATGTTCAGACTAATTAAGTGCTATTGTATTGTCATCTTATCATGCATTTGTTGATTTTGCAATTCTACTGTATTGACTGGTCCTTTAACCTTAGCTTTTACTTTCAACTGAGAATAGAAAAAGAACAAAATTGAATTTTTGCTAAAAGTAATTTTTTTTTTTTTGGTTTATGAAAAGCCCTATCTGAATCTTGAAAGTTTATTGCTTTTATGACTGTCCCTTTAATGGGTAATGATTTGCAGGCAACAATATACTGCTTCAAATAGTATATAAAGCGAATGTTAAAAATTGGATAGTAATAGCACATTCACTTAATATAGTATTTGAAACAGTATATTGTTGTCTGCAAATCCTTAACCCATTAAAGGGACAGTCATAAAAGAAATAAATTTTCAAGATTCAGATAGGGCTTTTCATAAAAAAAAAAAAAAAAAAAAATTATCAGCAATTCAGCTTTGTTCTTTTGGTATTCTTTTCAAATTTCATTTTCTTAAAAAACTGATGAATGCTAAAATGAAGGGTTAAAGGGACATTATTGTGAAAATTCAACTTTTAAGATCCATATAGGCAATCAAATATTAATTTAATTATTTGAAGATTGTAGCGGAAAACCAATTAATTTACCCATGATGCTTTTGTCCAAAAAATAACAAGATAACAAAAATAAATATGTATTTAACAAATTTTTTTAATGAACGATTAGCAAAAATATTAAATCGATATGGCTTGAACTGGATTCATTCTTCTCTATTTTCTTTACACCGCATTTGATTCCTTTAAAAAGAAAAAAATATATATATATTTTAAATTGGGAAAAGCACAGACTAATTAAAAAAGGTATTGTTTAAAACGAGAATAAAATATACTAACATGAGAAATATCTAGCAACAAGGCTATTCCGAACTTCTACTCCACCAGCGGTGGAATCTCTTGAAGCATCAAGATCTTCATTGTTATCACTATTACTGAGGACAGTGACATCCACATCTCCATCTTGCAGCGCTATGTTGTGCAAAATGCAGCACACCAAAATGATATCGGATACCTTGCACGGGTCATATTGCAGCACTCCACCGGATCTATCTAGACACCTAAATCTAGTTTTTAATAAACCATAGGTGCGCTCAATGGCTGACCGAGTGCTCCGATGAGCATCATTATATTTTTTCTGAGCGTCGGTTCTTGGATTTGTGAATGGCGTCATGAGCCAGTGCCGACAAAGATATCCACTGTCTCCTAACAAAGAAAAAGATTGTAAATAAATTAGAAAACATTTCCAATAAAATGAAAAAAAGTCGAAAATAAAATGTGAAATAGACTATCAAACAAAGGAATAATATACATAATTACCTAATAGCCATCCATCAGGCATCTCTGCAGACTCAAACATATGATAAAGTGCCGACTGTTGAAGAATATAATAGTCATGACATGACCCAGGAAAATTTGAGCGGACACTCATTATTTTGAGCTTTGCATCAGAAACCATTTTTACATTTAAGGAATGGTTATGTTTCCGATTTCTAAACTGCTCTTCTTTGTGTTGCGGAGGTCTCAATTGGATGTGTGTGCAATCAATAGCCCCTAAGACATTGGGCATACCAGAAACTTTAAAAAAATTGGTTTTCAAACTTTGCCAACCTTCAGCATTATTAGGGAAATGAATAAATAATTTTAAATGCTTCAAAATAGCTTTGAGCACGTGTCAGATGCCTTGAAAAAGAAGGTTGACTGAGGCCCACAACTATACTACTGACGGATTGGAAAGACCCAGTAGCCAAAAAATGGATAACAGCCAATAATTTTATCATTCCTGGAAGAGCATGGGTCCTTCCTGTCTTTGGGTCGATATCAGCCTCAACTAGATGATATAAATTAATTAAGCACTGTCTATTCAGTCGGAATCTTCTTTTTATTTCTTGGTCAGAAAGGGCTTCCAAACCAATTCTTAAACGAAAAAATCTTGGAACCCTTCTTCTTGTTTCTTGATCCGCATCTTGCTCTGCGACCTGTTGTGGGCGATTTCTGTTTCGAGAAACAGCAATAACCGCAAGAAAAAGGAAATTTTCCATTGCAAAGAAGAACAACAAAAAACAACTACTTGCGCTTTTCCACTATCTCGCAACCTCAAAATTGGTGAATATAGAAAAAGTTAATATGACATGCGACAATTTTGATAAATACAAGATAATTGCGAATAAAAAAGGGCGTTATGAAAAGTGTATACGTTTAATAGAAGTATTAGGCATTTCCAGACAATTGATTCTCAAAATTCGAAACTTGCGAGTGAACATAAGTCACTTTATTCGCATATCAGAGAAATAGAGACTTTTCTGGCGCATCAACTTTAATAAATATGTCGATATAATGTTAACTTTCATTTTAGGAGAAAAATATGAGAATTTTCATATTCGGCGCTTGATAAATCTTGCCCCTAGTACGCCATAGATAATTAGCAGAAACATACCTCTGTTTAACCTGAAACATAGCTGCGGGACTGGAGATCCCTACTATTACAGGAATGGGAAAGGAGGATTAAATTAAAAAAACTCATAAACCTCAGAGACTGAATAGTATACTAGGGTGACATAAAAAACTATATGCAGGTCACGTCACTATGTTAGCGTGTGAGACAGGGAAGACAAAGTAAACATGGAATTCATCCCCATTATATCACCAATATTTGGTAGTAGCATAAGTCCTGTTGGCAGGAGATTCAGCTGCCAACAGGAAGGGCTAGATAGTGTAGGGATCCATGAAGTGGAATAGAATGAAGTAATTTTACAGGAGCTGCTGTTAGGCCTCTTGGATATAGTAACAAATAAGAAAGGGTCAGCACTGCAGCTTCAAAAACATAAAATTAGTTATACTGGTTAAGTTGCACTAGATAACTAAGTGGTGCTATTGAAATACAAAGAGTAAAATATAACCTCAGCAACTTGTAAAAGTTTGAACCTCTGCTTCTATTAATCATATTTTTAGATATAGATGTTTGAGGCTCCCCCATGAGTGAAATCAGCATGTATACACGACAGAGGGAACAAATATGTGAAACCCATATAGCTCAGGTTGAGAGTGTAATTGCAGGACCAGCCTACATGTAAAGCAGGGTTAATGTAAAAAAAAAGAAAAAACAAACTGTAGCGCCATATGAAGAGGGCCAGAGCATCAGAATTAGATTAACAATATATATAATGTCAGAATATATAAAGAACAATATTATATATTAAACTGAATTGCTATATTTAACGTGAATTTTCAACAGTATTTGACTCTAAGCTATAAATAATGGCAGAAAGTTAGTGGGAAACAAATTCGCAAAAGAGAAACAGTATAAGCAACATTTAGCATAGGCTTAATGTCCATGAGTTAATGATCGGCAGTTTTTGTGTGGGGAGCAGAAAAGCCCTGTTTGAAAACTTAACTGGCTTTAGAATTATCCCACTCCTGTGTTCAATGTCCGTGTGTTTTACCATGCCCTGTCATCAGCAGCATACTACCATATCTAGGAGAAAAGCGTAAGGTGGTAATTTTCAGAGCTCCCAAAGAAAAAGCAAGCCTCCTGGGTCCCAAGAGATGCAGAGAAATTGGTGTGTCCATCGCAGAGATGCCGGAGGCTGAGTTACGGCACAAGGCGACACAAGTGCCCCCAATATGGCCATAGGAGGGTAAGGAGCGTGTAGCCTCAGAGGGAAACCGTCTCTAGTTCGTCTCTGCGCCGGGAAAGCTTGCATAGAGTGTCTCCCTGTCTCGTGGATCCTCCATGAGGGACACGTTCACTGCAGGATAACAAGAGTCCTCACTTTTTATCGGCACTGAGATGTGCCGTGCTGGTAAATCCACACTCCTAGGCTTCACGGCTCCCGCTGGTATATTGAAGGGAGGAAGTGGACGCCGGGGGCCCCAAAGCGCCACCACCTCCATCCACCTTCTTGTTAGACTCAGGCTGGGCGAGAACCTGAAGCGGGCAAGCGCCTCTGTGATCAAATGCTGTGTAGAGCTTCTCCGCCAGTTGAGCATGGTGGTTGGCAAGCAATTTTTGTATTTCCTCCATAAAATTAGGAGGGATCTCCATAGCGGGTGTTAAATGGTAAACACTGAATAGAAACAAGGCTGTAGAGAGTTTTCTAAGTATACACTGTGTCTTGACAAGGTATGTTGCGGTAGATCTTTCAGAGTATGTTGCATGTAGAACGATACCCTGTTTAACGACAAGGCGTACATGTGCCTCGCCGGGGGGTAAGTTAAAGGCCTCAGCCTTGATTGTTGCTCCGGGTACTCAAAACCGCATATATCACAGCAGTTCCAGGCTCATCTGATGTGGGGTCTTTAGTTAGTCAGAGATCTGTTTGTGCAGCTGATAGTTGAGCCATATGTAGAGTTAAATCAAGCAAAAATGGATATAACGCAGGAGCAGTGTGGAATTATGCGACCTGTCATGGCCGCCGCCCGGAAGTCCCCCCGTGTTTGTGAATTTTATTTCTTATGCAATAAATTTGCTAAGTTTGGCATTTACACTGTGTGCGGCTCTTCTATTGTGGATATTATTGCGCAACAGTATGTGCATGTGCTTTTTAAGAATATTAAAGATTTTTCCGTACTGCAAAGTATATTTAGTGGTGAAAACCACAGAGTCCGAAAAATCGTTACTCTGTGACTCTTTGTGATGTCTTTGGTTAATACGTGTGTTGAGTGTTTTCACCTCTTTACGGCACTTTTCTAAATTGTTTTTTCTATAACCCCTATTGATTAATCTGTTGTTCATAGACTTCATCTGATTGGGTATGCCTCCTGAGTCTGATAAACTGTCCATTCGGTATAGCCTGTATAAGATGTTTGGGATGTTGTGATGCAGCGTGTAAAATTGTATTCCCAGCGGTGGGTTTCTTATAAATCTTTGTACATATGCGATTATCATGAATTTGTAAAGTTAGATCTTGGAAACTAACCTCTGTTCTACTATAGGTTCCTGTGAACTTAAGGCCCAGGGAATTGTCTGGTATGAGGAATCATTGAGTGGTCTTTTTACTATGAAAAGTAGGTCATCTATGTAACAAACAAATAAAACAATATCCTCCCACCAGGGATTCATAGGATTATAAATGTGTGTGAGCTCCCACCAGGCTACAAACAAATTGGCAAACGATGGGGCAAATTTTGCCCCCATCACTGTGCCGCAAATTTGCTGGTAATATTCTTGACAACACAAAAAGAAATTATGAGTAAGGAGATGCCTCAATGTATCTCCTATATAATGTTTGTAAATGTCTTCTAAACCCAACTCCTTTTCTAGAAAAAATTAAATAATTTGGACTCCCAAAAACTGTGGGATGCAGGTATACAGTGAGGAAATGTCTACTACTATCCTGGAAAAGTCATTTTGCCGTTTGACGTGTTCCAAACTTATAAGCAAATTTGAGCTGTCCTCAAGGTAGCTCAACTGCCTCTTGGCAATAGCAGACATCCCAACCTGCAAAAATTCATTTCAGGGAAGTGGATTCACCCGCTACTGCGCCACAACCCCTCCCCCCTCCCAGTTATATATTGGACACCTTAAAACCATAAATAAGATAGAGACTTGTCATTAAAGTAGCTTCTCACTATAGTCACATTAAAAAAAAGTATCTTAAATTATTGCACAACCACTTACAACAAACCTATTTTCCAGTGACCGTATGCTTGTTGAATGCTTAAATATTTTAGAATACAAAGTTTAATTACATGCAGTAAATAAGGTAGTATTTGTGTTTTCTTTTATTAGCATCAGTGGGGGCTTTTTGTTACTGATGCATGCTTTGAATGTTCTATAATGTCCCAGCAACTAAAGGCATTCCTTAAAGAAACACTTTTCCGTATTTGGGCCACATTGGATCATGGTACTTGGAGTTTCAGGGAGATTGCATTCCTTTTGCTGGCATCAGGGAGCCACTATTACAATCAGGGAGACTCCATGAATTATATTGTAGAATGGCATCTAGCCATGCTCCCATAGATTCAAATAGGGAGCCAATGCCAGAAACTATAGCCTGCTTGAGAATGGGGTTGCAGGGACATGGGTCTGATTTCAGTATTAAGTTACAGAGCTTATGGGTCTTATTTAAGATATCATACAAATGTAGTTTATAGGTTTTAAATAAACTCCGATTTGGATAAAGGGCAACAGGTCTATTGTCTGTTTTATAGTTGGATAAGTTATGTTTGTATGTAGCTGAATACTCAGGGGTCTGATATAAAGAGTGATTTAGGCATGATGTTGCATGATTACTGGTCAGATTCTAGGCCTGAAGTTTGGGATTTTGGTGTGCTTCAGTATTGGGGGTGGTTATAGAACCCACAGATTTAGAGACTAGAATCACCATTGATTACATTTCCCCGCAAGACCTTAGCTCAGCATATGTATAAACGGTATCCCTTAGCAACCTCTCTTCAACTATGATTTGGTCAGAATTCCACCATGACATCATAATGCCATACATACTTATAAAGCACTATTGTAACTGGTCTCACCTCATTCTGTATCAGGATTGGTAAGTTGTATTTAAAATCTTTTACAAATATGCTAACATGATATTGCTTTAAATGTAATAAGGTTATTTTTATATGGAAATCCTTTATGTAGGTGCACACATACATTCATCTCAAACAAAATGTGTAAAATAATTTGGTCTTTTATTACTCATTTATTAAAATTTAAAATGACAAATTTCTCAAATAACCCCACCCTCAGTAAAAAAAACCCTGTGATTCAGAGCTTTTTTTTTTTTTTTTAAATATTATTATATTTGACTGAAGAACATATTTTAAGGAACCATAGATAATCTCCCCTCATTTTCAAATTTGTTGCTGATTATTTGCTCTGTGCTCATGAATGGCCCTATATGATTCTAACTATAGGTTTTCAAATTGATTCAAGTCTGAAGAATATAATATTTATCAACTCAATTGTTGACCATTTCCCCATATTCTAAGAGTTGTATTCTTCACATTATCATTCTCTTGACACTAAACATTACTACAATTTGGTCCAGTTATATTGGGTCTGATTTCAGTATTAAGTTACAGAGCTTATGGGTCTGATTTAAGATATCATACAAATGTAGGTTTCAGGTTTTAAATAAACTCTGATTTGGATGCAGGGCAACAGGTCTATTGTGTGTTTTATAGTTGGATAAGTTATGTTTGTATGTAGCTGAATACTCAGGGGTCTGATATGAAGAGTGATTTAGGCATTATGTTGCATGATTACTGGTCAGATTCTAGGCCTGACCTTTGGGATTTTGGTGTGCTTCAGTATTGGGGGGGGGGGGGAGGTATAGAACCCACAGATTTAGACTAGAATCACCATTGATTACATTGCCCAGCAAGACCTTAGCTCAGCATATGTATACACGGTATCCCTTAGCAACCTCTCTTCAACTATTATTTGGTCAGAATTCCACCATGACATCATAATGCCATACATACTTATACAGCACTATTGTAACTTGCCTCACCTCATTCTATACCAGGATTGGTAAGTTGTATTTAAAATCTTTTACAAATATTACTTCACACTCACAGCCTCTGTACTGACACTTTATCATATTCTGTTACACTTTTCCAACCCTCATGTACTCACCACACATTTAACTCACTCTCAGGTTACATTGCCTTATATCAGACTTATTTTCAAATTGATTCAAGTCTGAAGAATATAATATTTAGCAACTCAATTGTTGACCATGTCCCTATATTCTAAGAGTTGTATTCTTCACATTATCATTCTCTTGACACTAATCTCACTACAATTGGGTCCAGTTATATCACTTTTTTTAAACTGGCCAAAGCACCTGGTTCTGAACTGATTGATGATATTTAGCAAACATAGATGCTCACATTTATTGGTTGCTTTTAGGCCCATTTAGGCTTTTAGCACAGAGGAATTTAATTGTAGATTTGGAGGTGTGGCTATTAGTATTTGCAACCAATCTCTGCAACTCTCCAAATGTTATCTAGGATAAGCTGTGCTTATATTTATATTGCTGATTTTGTTACTACCTTTCCCATTGTTATAGATTACAAAGACCTCAATTACTAAGAGACATTAAAAAATTGCAATGTCTATGCAGATTGCAAAGATCTTAGTGTACTACATTAATATTTAAATATACGATGAAAAGAGGTTCCCATAGTTAGGACTATGCTGATAATGACAGCATCCAAGAGTTTAACGGGTTAAGGATAAAATTCAGTAGGTAATATAAGCAAATGCAATGAGCAGAGACAGTTGAATTTGTTCTGCTTGTAGCCCTTTTAGATCTAACCAGTGTTGGCTGCATTTGTTCAAGGTTAAAGTTTGTTAAACACCCAACTTTTCTTTAATCTAATGATTTTTAATCTTCTCAAATTGTTCAGTGCAGTCTATGGGAATCAATATTTAAGTATTCTATAAAGATACTGAATGAGTGTCAAGACAATCACATAAATGTAATAGTACAGATATTAGTTAACAAATCCCTAATTATAGATTATCGTGATTGAACATATTATCATATTTATGTTTTACTTCTCTGACAGAATAATAAAATGCAATCTGCTACTAAGAGAAAGCGCAAAAGCGAGGATAAAATAGAAAGACCAGCAAAGCACAGCAAGACGTATGTGATATCTTTTTCTCTTTACGGTTAAGTGCAAATAATGTAGTTTTTAGTAACTTAATCATTTTAAAGTAAATCGACCAGGTCTTTAGTTTTCTTGTATCTCTTATGTATTAAAGGGATAGCAAAGTGATAATTAAACTTGCATGATTCTGATAGAGAATGTAATTTTCAAACACTTTTAAATTAGCTTTGTTCTCTTGGTATCCCTTGTTGAAAAAGAATACACACATATCCTACACTAGTGGGAGCTGCACACATTTGTCTTTTGTGATTGGCTGACTAGATGTGATCATCTTGCTGCCACTAGTGCAATACTGTTCCTTGAGCAAAGCAAATTTGATAATGGAAGTAAATTGGAAAATTGTTTATAATTGTATAATCTATCCAACTCATGAAAGAAAACTTTGGGGTTACCTGTCCCTTTAAGTACAGACCCCGCCTTCTAGTTACCTGCTGAATATAAACAATTGCTCAATACTGATAACACATCTGTAGTGTCTCCTGGAAATATTTCAGTCATGCACCATATTTTATTCCTTCTCTGGAGTGTGTTATTGGGAACTATTTTGTTTATATTTAGCATTTTTTTAACACTTTATAATACCTAACAAATTGTTATATATGTACCTGGAGAGTAAAAGGTACATCTGTTTCTTCCTTTTGGACTGTTAAGCACACACGTTTAAATATAGTAAGTGTCATAATTATAACAAGAATCCAATCTTATAAACCTCCAAAACTAGTGTTATTTTTAAAATGTATATTGCATCTAATAATCCATCATTACATATGTATAAATGTAGATGTCTTTTGGGTTTCATATCCCTTTAATTGAATCTAAACAGATATTGTATAATATGTGTTCCCTTGTTTCTTTCTTCTCTTTACAGTGGGTTAAAATGTCGTTTCCACAACTGTTTTCTGGCGGAGATGTCAGACCCAAATTCTGACCACGCTAGGTTTTTCCCAGAAGCCAAGAAAGAGCTGGCAGAAATCCTATATATGTATTACAACCACACTGTTTTCAATGGACAGGTGAGTTACAGGATCCTTGTTGGTATATGCTAGTTCTAATATGTCAGCTTAGTATACTTTTGCTTTTGCGAGCACGATATTTGCGTTCCGATCGTAATACCAGTGCACGCAATTGTGCGCTGGTATTTCAATTGGCCCGCATTCACATTGCATGGAAGCTTTGCGTTTAATAGAGCATGTTTCCATGGGCTCTAATGGGAGCCTCGTTCTCATGCCATTCACAAGCCACTGCACTCTCTATATGGTTACAGAGGTGCGGGCACACAGGCAAACACAAGCAGCAGCAATAAAAGCAGACAGTGACTTATGAACGTGCACCCCGAGAGAGAGTCAGGGTATAATTCATACGATCTCGGACACGCCACGCCTAAGGAAGGAAGAGACTGGCACCCTCACTAGAGTTACATCGTGTGCACAAAACAGTTAATTTGTGAGAACGATGTAACCACATCCTTTGAGAGAAATAGTTAAATTGTAGAGACTGTTTAATATGTCGTGCTCAAGTTTTTATTGTGAACACAGTGTATTACAGTACAACAATGATTTTTTTTCCCCTCATAACACTGGTGGCTCCTTAGATATCGCCCACTTTATCACTTTGAAGAATATTGTGAGTCAGTGTTCTGATGATAATATAACTGTATTATTATTTTCCCTCAGCTGCCTACAAATATAGAGATTTACTGGAACCCAAGAATTTGGAAGACTGCCGCTGCCACACTCATCTGGCAAGATCCCATCTTGGGCCGCTGTGCAAGAATTGATCTATCAAATGCCATCATTGACTCACCAGGTATTGTCTTCTAACACGTTTATAAATAATGTTGCTTTTGGTTCCATAATCAAGATTGTAGAATTTACTGATTACAGTGGATATAAAATATATATCTGAACAGAATAATTTGGTGATTATTTAGCCATTTGTATATAACCATAGCTTTATTTGTATCATGTGATCCTGTAGTTTATGATTTACAATGATTCCAGCAAGTCAGATTTAACAAGACAGATTGTACTGTATATCACTGAAACCTACAAAGCACAAGACAAACTGATCACACACAAGCTGTTTCTTCTTCCTAGGCAGCAAACAGTAACACCTCAGCTTCAGTGATTTGGAAATATTCACAAAAGC
Organism: Bombina bombina; assembly: GCF_027579735.1. Taxonomy (NCBI): domain Eukaryota; kingdom Metazoa; phylum Chordata; class Amphibia; order Anura; family Bombinatoridae; genus Bombina; species Bombina bombina. Next base: position 920,134,217 of record NC_069499.1, read on the forward strand.
CCTTTATGTTGGTGTTTTGTTACCTCAGCACTAATCTGAACACATAGATAAACACAAGAGGATGATTGATTCATTTAAACTTCTAGAGATGGTGTTGTTGTGTTCCTGTCCATTAATCTAGAAGCCTGACTGATCTCATTAGTGCCTGCTTCAGTGAATTGAAAACATATACATAACTTAATGCATATAAATAATAAACAATTCTTGTACTTAATATAACATATGGCTAAAGTTTAGGATAGGGGTTAAGATTTAAATGTGATATAAATATTCTGTATAATCTTTATACATGTTGTAATTCTGAGCATTTTGTCAGTTATATTCATATGCAAATGTTTTTATTTGTTTTCAGAAAGGTTGAGAGATACTCTGATCCACGAACTATGCCACGTTGCTGTATGGTTCATAAATGGAAACAGCACAGAAGATCATGGACCACTATGGCTGTCATATGCTAAAAAAGTTGGAAGAGTTCATCCAGAGCTGCCCCCTGTCTTCGTGTGCCATACCTATGATCAGAGATAAATTTAAAATGTTTTCATCATAATTAAAGACCTTAATTTGATAAACTTTGTAGGTGATGTGCATTTATGTCAATTCAACATTTTCTCTCTGAGTTTTTGATATTTATGAAGAAAACAATAAAGGGACATTCTAGAGAGATATTGAAAACCACTAAGAGACTCTCAACTTCCTATTCCTCACTCACCACTTTACTCAATGACCATTTTTATAGATTACATATTTCAAAGAATCTACCTATAGATGATGGGAAAAAGACTAAAGACAATTTATCTTTTTTTTCATGAGGGGACTTTCAGAACTATGTCAGATATTAGAGAACTGATAAACCCACATTTGATATTTCATCTCCAGTAACCAAAATAACACTAATTTAATTAGACTCTTAACTTCTTTTAAAATACTTTTAATAATAGCTTATAAATTAACGTAAGGTCAGACTCCACCCATTCTGCCATCTTATACCTCTCACTAGGGCCCCAATATTCAAAAGATTGTCAGACCCATCAGAAATTGCTTTTCAGGCATCCCGGGCTCGCAGTCCATGGGTCTGCCGATATATTTTAAAAAAGTGGGCTAAACCTCGAGTGCTGATGTGTTTCCTATAGGAAATAATGGGGATAGCAGCTTCAGCAAAAGTCTGCCGATGTCTTTTAGCTGCGATGTAGGCAGCCCAAGGGGGGGGGGGGGTGTCTGTCTTTAAAGTGTGTTCATGAAACACTTTAAATCATGAATTTGTATATTCAGTTTCACGGCACATTCACTTAATTTGTGAGAGACGGCGAGACTGATATGGCTGAAAGGGTAAAGCTAAGATGGAGGACAGTTTTTATTGAATATTAGAAACCCACAGCAATGTTTCCCAATTAAAATACAGATTAATCCCATGGAACGCCCTTGAAACTCCCAAGGAACATCTATAAATTTGTTATGTCTGTGATCTACTACAAATGTGTGATAATGTTTTATTTAAAATATTGAGAACGCAAATGCATGTTCGCAATATTCATGTTTCACAATACTGCAAACGCACTGTCGCAATCGTGTTTTAATTATAATATTGCAATTGCACTGTAGCAAACGTGTTCTATCCTATATAATAATTGGCCAAGTATGTTTGTCAGATGCAGTCATGCGCAGTAGAGACTGCACGTGACAAACATACCCGGCCTTAATCTTTGTCGGCTTGGAGAGATGAGTGACAGCTGTGAGATAGGGAGCGCGAGGTACACAGCATACAGGGAGCGCGAGGTACACAAACAGCTGTGAGGTCTGGGGAGCGCGAGGTAAGCTGATTGAAGCAGCCTGTGGCAAGAGATACGGAGTGCAAGCTACTCAACAGCTGTGAGGTCTGCCGCGTGAGAAGCGGCCGCGCGCTCCCCAGACCTCACAGCTGTTTGTGGCCGACGGTAGCGTTGCGATGGGGGCGTGGCCGGGCATCGCGATGGGCGTGGCCGAGCGGGTGTCACCGCGATGGGGCATGGCCGGGGTCCCACGATGGGGGCGTGGCCAGAGAGGCAAAGGCTTTCGATGAAGACAGAGCCAGAGAGGGGGGAGAAGGGCCAAAGAGGGGTGAGAGAGAGCCAAAGGGGGGAGAGCCAAAGAGGGGGGGGGGGCAGAGCCAAAGAGGGGGGGGGGCAGAGACAAAGAGGGGGGGGCAGAGACAAAGAGGGGGGGGGGGCAGAGCCAAAGAGGGGAGAGAGAGAGAGCCAAAGAGGGGAGAGAGAGAGAGCCAAAGAGGTGGGAGAGAGAGAGAGCCAAAGAGGTGGGAGAGAGAGAGCCAAAGAGGGGGGGGGAGTCAAAGAGGGGGGGAGAGAGCCAAATAGGGGGGGGGGGAGAGTCAAAGAGGGGGGGGAGAGAGCCAAAGAGGGGGGGGGGGGAGAGAAAGAGGGGGGGGGGGAGAGAGAAAGAGGGGGGGGGGGGAGAGAGCCAGAGGGGGGGGGGGGAGAGAGAGCCAAAGAGGGGGGGGGGGGAGAGAGAGCCAAAGAGGGGGGGGGAGAGAGAGCCAGAGGGGGGGGGGGAGAGAGCCAAAGAGGGGGGGGGGGGGAGAGAGAGCCAAAGAGGGGGGGGGGGGAGAGAGAGAGCCAAAGAGGGGGGGAGGAGAGAGAGCGCCAAAGAGGGGGGGAGAGAGAGCGCCAAAGAGGGGGGGAGAGAGAGAGCGCCAAAGAGGGGGGGAGAGAGAGCGCCAAAGAGGGGGGGAGAGAGAGCGCCAAAGAGGGGGGGAGAGAGCGCCAAAGAGGGGGGGAGAGAGAGCGCCAAAGAGGGGGGGAGAGAGAGCGCCAAAGAGGGAGGGAGAGAGAGCGCCAAAGAGGGGGGGAGAGAGAGAGCCAAAGAGGGGGGGGAGAGAGAGCCAAAGAGGGGGGAGAGAGAGAGCCAAAGAGGGGGGAGAGAGAGAGCCAAAGAGGGGTGGGAGAGAGAGAGCCAAACAGGGGGGGGAGAGAGAGAGCCAAAGAGGGGGGGGAGAGAGAGCGCCAAAGAGGGGGGGGAGAGAGAGCGCCAAAGAGGGGGGGGGGGAGAGAGAGCGCCAAAGAGGGGGGGGGGAGAGAGAGCGCCAAAGAGGGGGGGGGAGAGAGAGCGCCAAAGAGGGGGGGGAGAGAGCCAAAGAGGGGGGAGAGAGAGAGGCCAAAGAGGGGGGGGGGAGAGAGAGCCAAGAGGGGGGGGGGGAGAGAGAGCCAAAGAGGGGGGGAGAGAGAGCCAAAGAGGGGGGGGAGAGAGAGCGCCAAAGAGGGGGGGGAGAGAGAGCGCCAAAGAGGGGGGGGAGGAGAGCCAAAGAGGGGGGGGAGAGAGAGCGCCAAAGAGGGGGGGGGAGAGAGCCAAAGAGGGGGGGAGAGAGAGCGCCAAAGAGGGGGGGAGAGAGCCAAAAGGGGGGGGGGGGAGAGAGCCAAAGAGTGGGGGGGAGAGAGCCAAAGAGTGGGGGGGAGAGAGCCAAAGAGGGGGGGGAGAGAGCCAAAGAGTGGGGGAGAGAGAGCCAAAGAGTGGGGGAGAGAGAGCCAAAGGGGGGGGGGGAGAGAGAGAGCCAAAGGGGGGGGGAGAGAGAGAGCCAAAGGGGGGGAGAGAGAGAGCCAAAGAGGGGGGGGGAGAGAGAGAGAGCCAAAGAGGGGGGGGGGTGAGAGAGAGAGCCAAAGAGGGGGGGGAGAGAGAGAGCCAAAGAGGGGGGGGAGAGAGAGAGCCAAAGAGGGGGGGGAGAGAGAGAGTCAAAGAGGGGGGAGAGAGAGCCAAAGAGGGGGGGGGGGAGAGAGAGCGCCAAAGAGGGGGAGAGAGAGCCAAAGAGGGGGGGGGAGAGAGCCAAAGGGGGGGGAGAGAGCCAGAGGGGGGGGGGAGAGCCAAAGAGTGGGGGAGAGAGAGCCAAAGGGGGGGGGAGAGAGAGAGCCAAAGAGTGGGGAGAGAGAGAGCCAAAGAGGGGGGGAGAGAGAGAGCCAAAGAGGGGGGGAGAGAGAGAGCCAAAGAGGGGGGAGAGAGAGAGCCAAAGAGGGGGGAGAGAGAGAGCCAAAGAGGGGGGAGAGAGAGAGCCAAAGAGGGGGGGGAGAGAGAGCGCCAAAGAGGGGGAGAGAGAGCCAAAGAGGGGGGGAGAGAGAGCGCCAAAGAGGGGGGGGAGAGAGAGCGCCAAAGAGGGGGGGAGAGAGAGCCAAAGAGGGGGGGGGAGAGAGAGCCAAAGAGAGGGGGGGGAGAGAGCCAAAGAGAGGGGGGAGAGAGCCAAAGAGAGGGGGGGGAGGAGAGCCAAAGAGAGGGGGGAGAGAGCCAAAGAGAGCGGGGGAGAGAGCCAAAGAGAGGGGGGAGAGAGCCAAAGAGGGGGGGGGAGAGAGAGCCAAAGAGGGGGGGGGAGAGAGAGCCAAAGAGGGGGGGGAGAGAGAGCCAAAGAGGGGGGGGGAGAGAGAGCCAAAGAGGGGGGGAGAGAGAGCCAAAGAGGGGGGGGAGAGAGAGCCAAAGAGGGGGGGGGGAGAGAGAGCCAAAGAGGGGGGGGGAGAGAGAGACAAAGAGGGGGGGGGAGAGAGAGACAAAGAGGGGGGGGGGGGAGAGAGACAAAGAGGGGGGGGGGAGAGAGAGACAAAGAGGGGGGGGGAAGAGAGCCAAAGAGGGGGGGGGGAGAGAGAGAGCCAAAGAGGGGGGGGGGGAGAGAGAGAGCCAAAGAGGGGGGGGAGAGAGAGAGCCAAAGAGGGGGGGGGAGAGAGAGAGCCAAAGAGGGGGGGGGAGAGAGAGCGCCAAAGAGGGGGGGGAGAGAGAGCCAAAGAGGGGGGGGAGAGAGAGAGCCAAAGAGGGGGGGGGGAGAGAGAGCCAAAGAGGGGGGGGGGAGAGAGAGAGCCAAAGAGGGGTGGGGGGGTGGGAGAGAGAGCGCCAAAGAGGGGGGGGGGGGGAGAGAGAGCGCCAAAGAGGGGGGGGGGGAGAGAGAGCGCCAAAGAGGGGGGGGAGAGAGAGCGCCAAAGAGGGGGGGGGGAGAGAGAGCGCCAAAGAGGGGGGAGAGAGAGAGCCAAAGAGGGGGGGGGAGAGAGCCAAAGAGGGGGGGGGAGAGAGCCAAAGAGGGGGGGGGGAGAGAGCCAAAGAGGGGGGGGGGAGAGAGCCAAAGAGGGGGGGGGGAGAGAGCCAAAGAGGGGGGGGGGAGAGAGCCAAAGAGGGGGGGGGGAGAGAGCCAAAGAGGGGGGGGAGGAGAGAGCCAAAGAGGGGGGGGGAGAGCCAAAGAGGGGGGGGGAGAGAGCCAAAGAGGGGGGGGGGAGAGCCAAAGAGGGGGGGGGGAGAGAGCCAAAGAGGGGGGGGGGGGAGAGAGCCAAAGAGGGGGGGAGAGAGAGCCAAAGAGGGGGGGGAGAGAGAGCGCCAAAGAGGGGGGAGAGAGAGAGCGCCAAAGAGGGGGGGGAGAGAGAGCGCCAAAGAGGGGGGGGAGAGAGAGCGCCAAAGAGGGGGAGAGAGAGCGCCAAAGAGGGGGAGAGAGAGCGCCAAAGAGGGGGAGAGAGAGCGCCAAAGAGGGGGAGAGAGAGCGCCAAAGAGGGGGGGGAGAGATCCAAAGAGGGGGGGGGGGGGAGAGAGCCAAAAAGGGGGGGGAGAGAGCCAAAGAGGGGGGGAGAGAGCCAAAGAGGGGGGGGGGAGAGAGCCAAAGAGGGGGGGGGGGGAGAGAGCCAAAGAGGGGAGAGAGGAGAGCCAAAGAGGGGGGGAGAGAGCCAAAGAGGGGGGGGAGAGAGCCAAAGAGGGGGGGGAGAGAGCCAAAGAGGGGGGGGGAGAGAGCCAAAGAGGGGGGGGGGGAGAGAGAGCCAAAGAGGGGGGGGGGGGAGATCCAAAGAGGGGGGGGGGGAGAGAGCCAAAAAGGGGGGGGGAGAGAGCCAAAGAGGGGGGGGAGAGAGCCAAAGAGGGGGGGGGGGGGAGAGCCAAAGAGGGGGGGGGAGAGAGCCAAAGAGGGGGGGGGGGAGAGAGCCAAAGAGGGGGGGGGGAGAGAGCCAAAGAGGGGGGGGGAGAGAGCCAAAGAGGGGAGAGAGAGAGCCAAAGAGGGGGGGGAGAGAGCCAAAGAGGGGGGGAAGAGAGCCAAAGAGGGGGGAGAAGAGAGCCAAAGAGGGGAGAAGAGAGCCAAAGAGGGGAGAGAGCAAAAGAGGGGGAAGAAAGCAAAAAGAGAGGGGGGAAAGAAAGAAAAAGAGAGGGGGGAAGAGAGAGTAAAAGAGAGGGGGGAGAGAGCAAGGGGTGGGACCGCTGTACTGCAAAAAATGGCCCGTGTACACGGGCTTTAGTACTAGTATATCAATATTGCAATAGAACATGTTTGCTACATTGTGAGTACAATATTATAATTAAAACACAATTGTGACAGTGCATTTGCAATTGTAAAATATGAAAATTGCAAACGCACATTTGCATTCTCAATATTATGAAATATGAATATTATGAAAACACACGCATTCTCAATTTTATGAAATATGGATAATGCAAATGCCCAATAGAGTTCTTAAAATGAGTAAAAAAATATACCTAAGGACAGAACAAAAGATTTCTAAAATCACGTCTTAAGTTTACATACCAAGGCTCAAATATTGCATTCGCCAAATTGCAATTGGCGAGTGAAATTTATGCAGGGTTGAGTAAGTTATGGTACTGTCACAACCTCAGCTAAAAATCCCTTCTCCCAAATGTGGCTCAGTTATAAGTTTTGGTAGATCGCTGCAAAGTGTGAGGTGGTGGCAGCTTGGTTTCCGGTCAGTGCGGCGCTATTGATAGATTGTCAGTCTAGTCTGTGTGAGCACGCCTGCCAGATGTAAAATGGATCCATCCTTGCTTAGTCCCTCAGCAGGTTAGTCAGTGACTATCAGGTCCTGATCTATTGTATGGAGGGTGCAGTGGACGGGTGGCTTATGCAAGGCAGCAAGCAGGGATTTGGACTAAAGCAACTCGTCAACTCCCCAACCCCCTTAGCCGGACACACACTCGACCCTATCTTCTCTGCAGTCAACCACATCACCAAACTCCATTGGACCGACCACCATTGCATACATTTTTTTCTTCAACAAACCCACCGCACACCTCCGGCAGCACCACCCACCCCGCAGAATCTGGAAAAACATCACCGAAGACCAACTGCACTCCACCCTGAACAAGTGCCCCCCAGCTACCTCCACAGATGCCAACTCCTCCGCCCGCAACCTCCACCACTGGCTCACAGACTGCGACAACACCCTCGCCCCTCTCAAGAAACCGTCCAACTGCCAACCCACCAACAAGACTAGTTGGTTCACCCCTGCCCTCCAGGACTCCAAATGCCACTGCAGGCGATTGGAAAGGACCTGGAGATCCAGCAAGACCCGCTCAAATAAAATAGCCTACAAAGAAGCCATCACTACCCACCACCACCTCATCAAGACCACCAAGAGGACAGTCATCCAAGATAGAATCAATGCCAACGTCCACAACAGCAAGGAGCTATTCACAGTCATCAAGGAATTCTCCAATCCCAACAGCGACACCAACGACATCCTGCCCTCCCAGGACCTCTGCGATAACCTCGCAATATACTTCCACCGCAAGATCGTCAACATCTATGACAGCTTCGCGCCCCAGAACTCACCCACCACCGCCTACCCACCGATACCTCACCCAAATACACCACCGCCTACCCCCCACTGACCATCTGGAGCCCCCTCACCACAGAGGACACCATCAGAATTATGAGATCGATCCACTCCGGAGCACCCTCGAACCCATGCCTGCATCACATTTTCAACAAAGCGGGTGACACCATCGCCCCCGAGCTCTGCAGCACCATCAACTGCTCCATCGAAACTGGCACCTTCCCGGATGACTGGAAGCACGCAGAATTAAAACCCCTACTGAAAAAACCCACGTCTGACCCCAATGATCCAAAGAACTACTGCCCAATCTCTTTGCTACCCTTTGCAGCCAAAGTCATTGAGAAGTCTATCAACGTGCAACTCGTTGACTACATCGAAGCCAACCACAGCCTGGATCCCACCCAATCCGGTTTCAGGAGCAACCACAGCACCGAGACCGCCCTCCTCACCGCCACAGACGACATCCTTGCCCTACTCGACCGAGGTAATAGAATGGAAAGGTGTATCCTGCGCAAAAAACAGAGAGGGAAGGGGACAGGGGATACTCCTCTAGCTCTCCTCTGTGGGTACCCTAGTGGACCCGGCAATTTAACAGTAGATAGGGGGTAGAGGGGAGCGCCAAAATAGGCTGAGGAAGGGGACTGGGGGGACTATGAATCTACAATACTGACAATAATAAAAATATTAAAAACCTAAAATTTATTAACAGTAGTGTTAAAATATATAAATGAGGTCCTCACAAAAAAAATTAATAAAAGGCAATCCATGGATCCATGTTACAATAGTCAACAATAAAAAACAGTAGAAAAGCACATAAAAACAAAGGATGAAAGAATGGCCTGCAGTGCCGACCCTATAAGATGAATGGATGTTAGTATGCTCAGATTGCACAGTGAGTAGTCCTGAGGTAACTAATAGTTCATATATGTCCAAACACGTTGTAGAAGATGTTGAAAAATGTTGAAAAAATCCAAAGCAATAGTGAATGTTCAGTGTCCTATCCTGTGTCCAAAAAATGTGAATAATCAGTGTCCTATCCTGTGTCCAAAAAAATGTAAAATATGTGATGAAAAAAAGTGATGAATAAGATGATATGTAGTGATACAAAAATTCCAAAATAGTGATGAACTGTTCCAAAAAGCTTGAACAACTTTAAAAACTTAAAAAACTGTGGAAAACATATTTGATTGTTGAGTGTCTATCAATCCAAAACCATAAAGTGGTTACAGTGCAATAAAAAAGTGGTTGGATGTAAAACATACAAAAATACGAATATAAAAACCTGAAAAAAAGAACAAACAATACTATAACATATACAAACTGTTAAGTGCATATATCAGTATTTGGCTTACTCAAATCAGTCGACGCGTTTCGGCCTTCTACGCCTGGCCTTTATCAAGACTGGTCTTATGAGCAAGCTTTACAGAATTTATAATAAATGTGGCTGATGTTTGGGCGCCAAAAACGTATAGGCCACGCCCCTTTCCTGTTGAAATGTATTGTGGGTATGGGCAAGAGTTCCACTGACCATATATCATCAAAAAAATGTTTTGATACTTACATCTATTAAAATGTTCTGTCTGTATTCCCTGAGACTGTTCATATAACCTACTTTACCAAACTGTTTATAAATAATCTATGATTGGTTAGTAGGCTTTCTTTACTTCACATATGTGTGTTTGTTTCCGTTTATATTTTATTTGTTTACTTCCGGTTTTTATTCTCTTTTCTATTTTCTCAAACTCTTCCAATTTAAATTTATTGACATCAGATAAATTCTTTACTGCTGTATAAGGATAAGGCAATCATACCTATGTAATTCCTATTATTTAGTCTTGTTTGTCTACGGATATTTAACTGACTTTGTTTACTCTTTAGTATTCCGGTTTCGCTATTTTTGCTTCCGGTTTCGCTATTCCAACTTCGGGTTTCGGAGCTTACAGGTGGGAGTGTTTACTAGATGCTTTTGTTTATCTTTCTGACTTCCGGTTTCGCTATTTTAGCTTCCGGTTTCGCTATTTCAACTTCCGGTTTCGGAGCTTACAGATGGGAGTGTTTACTAGATGTTTTTGTTTACCTTTCTGACTTCCGGTATCGCTATTTCTAGCGCTTCCTTAGTTCCCTACTTTGTGTTGTACTAAATACACTGCTTGCTACCATTTTGAGTATGGATTCTGAGTCCCGGGCTAAATATGTTAATACAAAGATGACAGTAAAAACAGTGCGGAAATAGTGCCAATTTTAAAAGACACTTATAAACCACACTTAACAAATAAAATACACTTAACAAATGAACCTAGCCATAATGACTGAGTCTTGATTAGTAACAATATTGGTCTAAGAATACATTTTGAAATCATGATAAAGATCATAATAAAAAATCTCAATATAAAATCCTCACTATAAAATTCCAGTTTAAGGTCATAGTCTATTGAAAATAAAAGTATTTTAAAATATTCCGTTTAAAAATACAGTTTTAAATCACAATGTATAAAATCACATTGGAGATCACCCTACAAGACCATAAAATACAAAATATACAAAATATATAAAAAATATATTAAAATTGTTTCAAAATATTCTTAAAAGACACATTGTGAAAAACACAGTATGAAACATGATCGTATATACACTGTTTTATTTGATAAAACCTGAGAGAGCAGGTGACATCACCTCAAATGATAAGGGAAATGATGACGATGGGGAGATTGTGATTAAATGCTGGACTTCTACTAATAACTTAAGAATGGAGGATAGAATGTCTGTAGAAATGTATCTGGAGCGCCAAAGAGAGAAACTTGATGTGCTGTATAGGTTATCTTATCAGACAAAATAATGATAATACATGCAAAAATTGATAGAATGGGAGCTTAATCATTGGAGTGGGTACCCAATGATCAAAGTGAGATATGGGAAGGAATGCAACTTGTATATCACTATTGGCTACCTGGTCCTCTATGTAAGATACATTGATGACATTTTCCTGATTTGGAAAGGCTCTGCAGAGGACTTACATTATACCATCGAAGTCATGAATAGGAACACGAAGAACCTGAGATTCACCTATGAATGTAACAAAAAGTCTATACATTTTTTGGACCTTAAAATAGAAACAAGAAATGGAAAATTTGAAACTTCGACCTTCTTTAAGGAGGTCGATTGCAACAATTACATTCACAATGAAAGCTGCCATCACAAAATCTGGAAGGAGAATATTCCCAAGGGGCAACTATTGAGAATAAAAAAGAATTGTTCGGATCCAATAAAGTGGGAAGAACAAACACAGGTGTTAAAATAAAGATTTATAGAGAGAGGATATAATGAGACACTATTAGAAGAAAAAATTGAAGAAGTTAAGGCCACTGATAGAAAAACCCTCTTAAAATATAAAACTAGAGAGAAGACAGCATTATCGGATGACATCATTAATGTTCCTTTTATCACAGAATACTGTGAGAATAAACATATTTTAGAAAGAATCTTTAGAAAGCACTGGACACTTTTGAAGGACGATGACATCTTGGGAGAAAAATTAATGCCACATCCAAAATTCGTTTACAGAAAGACAAGTAATTTAAAGAACAGACTGGCTCCGAGTGTCCCCAAACAGAAAATAGGTGCTGTGGTGGATCAATGTAACAAGAGAATAAAAGGCTTCTTTCCATGTCCGAACTGTAAAGCGTGCAAAAACGGCTGGAAAACAACTTCATTCTCATCTGCACATACTAAAGAAAAATTTATGATTAATAACTTGATAAGATGTGGTGATCAGAATGTTATATACCTCATTGAATGTCCATGTAAATTACAGTACATAGGACAAACTTCCAGACAATTGAAAGATAGAATGAGAGAGCACATACTATGTATAGAGAAAAAGAGCATAGAAACAGCACTATACAAACACTTTACCACAAAACATGGAGGAAATATCAGGGATATGAAATTCTGCGGAATAGAAATAGTGAGAAAAAATTGGAGAGGAGGGAATCATGAACATAAATTACTTTTACAAGAATCAAAATGGATTTTTTCCCTAAACTGTCTTTATCCTAAGGGCTTAAATAACAAAGAAGACCTCTCTCATCTATTTAATCTTACGAAATAAGGCACATTTAGTAGCCAATAGTGATATACAAGTTGCATTCCTTCCCATATCTCACTTTGATCATTGGGTACCCACTCCAATGATTAAGCTCCCATTCTATAAATTTTTGCATGTATTATCATTATTTTGTCTGATAAGATAACCTATACAGCACATCAAGTTTCTCTCTTTGGCGCTCCAGATACATTTCTACAGACATTCTATCCTCCATTCTTAAGTTATTAGTAGAAGTCCAGCATTTAATCACAATCTCCCCATCGTCATCATTTCCCTTATCATTTGAGGTGATGTCACCTGCTCTCTCAGGTTTTATCAAATAAAACAGTGTATATACGATCATGTTTCATACTGTGTTTTTCACAATGTGTCTTTTAAGAATATTTTGAAACAATTTTAATATTTATTATATTTTTTTAATATATTTTGTATATTTTGTATTTTATGGTCTTGTAGGGTGATCTCCAATGTGATTTTATACATTGTGATTTAAAACTGTATTTTTAAACGGAATATTTTAAAATACTTTTATTTTCAATAGACTATGACCTTAAACTGGAATTTTATAGTGAGGATTTTATATTGAGATTTTTTATTATGATCTTTATCATGATTTCAAAATGTATTCTTAGACCAATATTGTTACTAATCAAGACTCAGTCATTATGGCTAGGTTCATTTGTTAAGTGTATTTTATTTGTTAAGTGTGGTTTATAAGTGTCTTTTAAAATTGGCACTATTTCCGCACTGTTTTTACTGTCATCTTTGTATTAACATATTTAGCCCGGGACTCAGAATCCATACTCAAAATGGTACCAAGCAGTGTATTTAGTACAACACAAAGTAGGGAACTAAGGAAGCGCTAGAAATAGCGAAACCGGAAGTCAGAAAGGTAAACAAAAACATCTAGTAAACACTCCCATCTGTAAGCTCCGAAACCGGAAGTTGAAATAGCGAAACCGGAAGCTAAAATAGCGAAACCGGAAGTCAGAAAGATAAACAAAAGCATCTAGTAAACACTCCCACCTGTAAGCTCTGAAACCGGAAGTTGGAATAGCGAAACCGGAAGCTAAAATAGCGAAACCGGAATACAAAAGAGTAAACAAAGTCAGTTAAATATCCGTAGACAAACAAGACTAAATAATAGGAATTACATAGGTATGATTGCCTTATCCTTATACAGCAGTAAAGAATTTATCTGATGTCAATAAATTTAAATTGGAAGAGTTTGAGAAAATGGAAAATAGAAAAGAGAATAAAAACCAGAAGTAAACAAATAAAATATAAACGGAAACAAACACACATATGTAAAGTAAAGAAAGCCTACTAACCAATCATAGATTATTTATAAACAGTTTGGTAAAGTAGGTTATATGAACAGTCTCAGGGAATACAGACAGAACATTTTAATAGATGTAAGTATCAAAAAATTTTTTTTTGATGATATATGGTCAGTGGAACTCTTGCCCATACCCACAATACATTTCAACAGGAAAGGGGCGTGGCCTATACGTTTTTGGCGCCCAAACATCAGCCACATTTATTATAAATTCTGTAAAGCTTGCTCATAAGACCAGTCTTGATAAAGGCCAGGAGTAGAAGGCCGAAACGCGTCGACTGATTTGAGTAAGCCAAATACTGATATATGCACTTAACAGTTTGTATATGTTGTTCTTTTTTTCAGGTTTTTATATTCGTATTTTTGTATGTTTTACATCCAACCACTTTTTTATTGCACTGTAACCACTTTATGGTTTTGGATTGATAGACACTCAACAATCAAATATGTTTTCCACAGTTTTTTAAGTTTTTAAAGTTGTTCAAGCTTTTTGGAACAGTTCATCACTATTTTGGAATTTTTGTATCACTACATATCATCTTATTCATCACTTTTTTTCATCACATATTTTACATTTTTTTGGACACAGGATAGGACACTGATTATTCACATTTTTTGGACACAGGATAGGACACTGAACATTCACTATTGCTTTGGATTTTTTCAACATTTTTCAACATCTTCTACAACTTGTTTGGACATATATGAACTATTAGTTACCTCAGGACTACTCACTGTGCAATCTGAGCATACTAACATCCATTCATCTTATAGGGTCGGCACTGCAGGCCATTCTTTCATCCTTTGTTTTTATGTGCTTTTCTACTGTTTTTTATTGTTGACTATTGTAACATGGATCCATGGATTGCCTTTTATTAATTTTTTTTGTGAGGACCTCATTTATATATTTTAACACTACTGTTAATAAATTTTAGGTTTTTAATATTTTTATTATTGTCAGTATTGTAGATTCATAGTCCCCCCAGTCCCCTTCCTCAGCCTATTTTGGCGCTCCCCTCTACCCCCTACCTACTCGACCGAGGAGAGACCGCCGCCCTCATTCTCCTAGACCTCTCCGCAGCATTTGACACTGTCTCCAACCTCACCCTCCGCAACCGACTACACGATGCCGGCATACGCAACAAAGCCCTGGAATGGATCACCTCCTTCCTCACCGGCAGAACCCAGAAAGTTAGACTCCCACCCTTCACCTCCAAGCCCACAGAAATCAGCTGCGGTGTACCCCAAGGCTCTTCGCTGAGCCCCACCCTATTCAACATCTACATGGCCCCTCTCTCCGCCATCACAACCTCACCATCGTCTCCTACGCCGACAACACCCAGCTAATCATCTCACTCACCAGTGACCCCACCACCGCCAAGAGAAACGTCCACGAAGGGCTGACAGCAGTCACCACCTGGATGAACTACAACTGCTTAAAGCTGAACGCAGACAAGACCGAAGTCCTCCTCCTCGGTCCCACCACATCCACTTGGAATAACTCATGGTGGCCCACAGCCCTCGGACACCCTCCAACCCCCACCGACCATGCACGAAATCTAGGCGTCATCCTGGACTCATCGCTCTCCATGGACCAGCACATCAACGCCGTCTCTTCTGCATGCTTCCACACAATTCACCTGTTGCGAAAGATCTTCAAATGGATCCTAACTGTGACCAGGAAGACTGTCACTCACGCTTTTGTCAGCAGCCGACTGGACTATGGTAACGCACTCTACGCCGGCACCACCATCAAGCTCCAAAAGAGACTACAGCGCATCCAGAACTCCTCGGCCAGACTAATCCTTGACATCCCTCGTCAATTCCACATCACCAAACACCTGCGGGACCTGCACTGGCTCCCCATCAACAAAAGAATAACTTCAAGCTTCTCACCCACGCATTCAAGGCCCTCCACAACATCGGTCCCAAATACTCGAACCATCGCGTTACCTTCTAAACCCCTACCAGACAACTTCGATCGGCCGACCAAGCCCTCGCTGTCATCCCCCGCATCAGGAAAACCACAGCGGGAAGCAGATCCTTCTCTCACCTGGTAGCCAAGACTTGGAACACCCTCCCGCTGCACCTCAGACAAGCTACCACCCTAACTAAGTTCAGAAAGGACCACAAGACCTGGCTCTTCGACTGAACTGCAACCCTCAGTGTCTTGAGACCCTTACGGGTGAGCTGTGCTTTACAAGAACCCAATAGATAGAATAATAGATAGAACTCAGGCTGCAGATCACAGTGCTCTGGCTCACTAGTTACAGCTAACACATATGGTTGCTTTTTTTTTTTTTTGCTGTGTGTAGCTGCTTCTTATGCATTTGAACCTGCCTGGTCCGGTAGCTGCTGGTGACCCTCAACACTAATAAAGATAGTAAAATCCTCCATTACAGCAAAGTGTCTGGCTGTGTAAATATCCCTCCCCAACCAGACTCAGCTAGCTGCAGCTCTTTATCTTATTAACGGCTCCTGCTCACCGGCTCTAAAGACAAGCTATACATGATGATCTTGGGGTGAGATTGATGTGTGTACTCCTGACATCTGAAGCATAAAAAAGTGAATGTCAAATTCTCCTGCAGTTCTTTTAGTGGTGTTATCAATGTCTGCACAGTTTTATGGAGCACATATTCTTTATTTGTAAAAACAGTTTGCATATATTAAGGGCAGGCATGCTTCTTTTCAACTAACTGATTTTTCAAGAGTTGTTGTTATGCAAAGATCAGGGAAGCCTGATATGAGAAGAAGTAAAGGAGCTTGTCTATAGGATTTCCAATATCTCTGGTAAACATTGTTTCCTAGGGCTGTCTTATACACTTTCTTTGGTCCCCTTAGAAGTACTTAGTAGTACTTAGTAGTTAGTTGATGTTTTACTGCAAAAGAAGGTGTTTTTGCAATAAACATATGAAAAGAGGGGTAGAATAGTGGGCATGGCATGGGTATGCAGTGGGTGTAGTATAGGCGGGTGATGGGTGGGATAAGAAGTGGCGAGTAACATTTTTGATCTGGCTAGTAGCTTAGGGGCTGAAATTTTGAGCCCTGACTATACTATACAATGCATATACATTAAACATTGTATATACATAAATATAGCCTATACCCCGAGTGTTATAGATATAGATTCAGAAGGGAGATTTATTATTGTTGTATGTGAATTGGATAATGTGGTTTGTACCTTGGTGAATATTTACGCCCCAAATGAGAAACTAGGCCCATTCTTCCAGCGACAATTAGAAAGAGTAACAAAAGTTAGACGAGGGCCTCTTCTGTTGGGAGGAGATTTTAACATCACCTGGGACCCATTTT
The DNA here is from genome assembly GCF_027579735.1 of Bombina bombina. Lineage (NCBI taxonomy): Eukaryota > Metazoa > Chordata > Amphibia > Anura > Bombinatoridae > Bombina > Bombina bombina. The sequence continues at coordinate 920,150,532 of NC_069499.1, forward strand.
TAGACAAAATTCACCCCAAGAAACTCAAACCCGATAATAAAGTAGTGACAGAGTCTAAGAAATTCCAGAATATCATGACTCAATATAACCTATTTGACTCTTGGAGGTGCTTAAATTCCTCTGATCGTGACTACACATTCTTTTCCAGAGCCCACAACTCTTACTCCCGAATAGACACGATTTTCTGTGACTCTTGGTCTCTTGACAATATTTCCCGAGCACGGATCACAGTTTTTCAATCCATGGTCAGACCATGATATGGTCTCAGTCGACTTAACCTTCTCTCCAAAAGGAGGTGGGAAGGGGTCTTGGAGACTCTCAGACTATCTAATTAAGAATCCGTGGTCAACTCAGACAGCCAACGACCTAACAGAATTTTTCTCACTCAATGGCATAGGACAGACTAAAGACGACATCTTATGGGCCTCTATGAAGGCATACATGAGAGGAACTTTCCTAAAAAGGGCAGCTTGGCTACGCCGAGAAAAGGGGGCAACCCTAGCACAGCTGTTTGGAGAATTAAGAACATTAGAGAGGGATAATAAAACAGGCCCTTCTAGTAAATTAGCCAAGCGTATTGGAGAGGTTCGGGCGGAAATAACAAATAAAGAGCTACAAAGGATACAGGAAAATATCCTCCGTTTTAAACAATGATTCTATTACCAAGGAAACCGAGCAGATTGGCTTCTGGCAAATAAACTTAGAGAGAGACTCAAGTCATCCCGAATTCAAAACATTAAAACAGAGAGAAGAGTGGTTTACTCCCCAAAAGAGATAAGTGAGGCATTTAGAACCTACTATGGAAACTTATATAATATTGAGAAACAGGAAAACATAGACATAGCACAACGCCCGACTATAACTGAATTCCTATAAACACTAAATATGCCTAAATTGACAGAGGCCCGAGTCGAACAGCTATTCGAACCTATCAATTTACTTGAAATTAAGAGAGCAATTAAACAGTTAAAGCTCCATAAGACAAGACCCCTGGCTCGGACGGTTTTCCCCCTCTATTCTATAGGTCCTATAGTGACATTCTTTCACCTTACTTGCAGAGGCTCTTTACCCAAGCCTTCATATCGGGCTCATTACTCTCTGAGTTCCTTGAAGCCAGTATTTTAACCATACCTAAGGAAGGACCATCAGCTATGTTCTAGCTATCGTCCCATATCGCTCATAAACGTAGATGTCAAACTGTTTGGCTAATAGATTATCTAAACTGCTACCTACTATCATCCATAGAGACCAAGTTGGGTTTACCTTGTCTAGACAGGGCTCTGACAGCACTAGGAGACTTTTGAACATCTTTACAGAGTCACAGAGAATGGGCCTCCCACTCCTGACCCTTTCTTTTGATGCTGAAAAAGCCTTTGATAGGGTCAGGTGGGATTATATGGATGATGTTATGAAACAAATAAGTATCCCGAGAGCCTTTCAAGTGGCCGTTAGAGCCTTATATCCTGGCCCCACAACCAGAGTGCAAGGGTTAGGCTTCTGTTCCGACCTCTTTTCACTTAGTAACGGAACCAGACAGTGGTATCCCCTGTCCCCACTTCTATTCACCATAGCCATCGAGCCCTTAGCGGCCGCAATACACCAACACCCAGATATTAAAGGCCTCTTTCTTCATGATACCCTTCAGAAACTGAGCCTCTTTGCTGATGACCTCACAGTCTTTCTATCGGATCCCATTAGAACGCTACCCCCCCTTTTGGATCTATTTAGACTTTTTGGTACTCTTTCGTACTATAAACTAAATGTTGATAAAACTGAGGCCTATCCCCTAAATATACCTGAGACCCAAATTGTCAGCCTCCGGGAGCAATATTCCTTCAGATGCAATAGAAATGGCATTAGACATCTGGGGGTGTTCATCTCACATGACCCGAAAAAGGTAGTGGAGAACTACTCTCGTATATTACAATTCCTAACCCACGATGTCACGTTACCCAGATACAGAGAGATATCCTGGATGGGGAGAATCTCTGCCTTCAAGATGATGCTGCTCCCGAAGCTTACCTACCTCTTTAGATGCTTGCCCCTGGGAGTCCCAAAAGCTCTCCTAGACTGATTTCAATCGGTCTTAAGCACCTATGTCTGGAGCAATACCATACCCTGTATAGCGCCGTACTGTTCTACAAGTACCAATAGCAAAAGGTGGGCTAAAGTTGCCCAATTTAAAATCCTATTATGACGCTGCAATGTTGACGCATATCTCTAACTGGCAGGGCTCAGGGGAACTCAGATGGTACGATATAGAGCAAGCATCGCTTCCGGCCAATGTTCTTTTACAAGATCTCCCATGGCTCCCCCAACACTGCTTAACTAAATTCTCAATCACTAATTCAGTCTTACTCGATTGCCTAAAAGCATGGCACAAACTGAGACACTTTCCCCAGGTAGCTCCCCACCCTTCCCCAATTCATAGTATCAGGGGCCTGATCTTGGGCCTCCCTGAATCTAACCCCAAACTTTGGGAAACCTCGAGATTACTTATCCTCACAGACTTATATGATGGGGCCAGTTGGCTCACTACCAACGAAATGAATCTAAAATTCGACATCCCCCAAAAACTCACATTTGAATCAATGAGATTACGGTCCATTTTACACAGTTGGGGGTTTACCACCTCGACCCCTAGGGATATGACCTTATGGGAAACAAGATGGAATGCAGGCCTACAGGGACAGAGACCTATGACAATACACTATAAATGCTTAATAGACTCCATAAAACTAAAAAAGACCCATAACATCCTAGCATGGGAAAGAGACCTTAGATTTGTTGGGGAACCGAAAAGCTGGGAGAGTGCCATTTTATTAACTAAAAAGACAATTCACTGTGTCACCCAGTTTGAACTCTATTACAAGCTCCTGACTAGATGGCACTGGGTTCCGACTAGACTACACAGGCTCTCACACACTCACTCAGACTTATGCTGGAGGAATTGTGGAAATAGAGGTAATGATAAACACATATGCTGGGAATGCCCCCGCATACAAAATCTGTGGAAAGAGGTACTAGATCTATGTGACAAACTTGGCATCCCAACAGTACGACCCCAGAGAGATGCTTACTCCACATAGACCTTCCCCGGAGCACCAAGGCCCAAAAACACTTATTTATATATCTCATGATGGCAACAAAACTCGCTCTGGCGAGACACTGGAAGCAGCAGGTTACCCCCCCACTACACAAAGTGTTGGAAATTATCAATTACATCAGAGGCATGGAGGAGGTAGTTTCTATTAATAGAGGAACCCTTGACTTGTACTCTCAGATATGGGAGCCCTGGAACTCACTATACGCAAAAACTAGAGGCCAGAATAGACTATGCTGCATCCCCTGTCGAGAGTGCCCCAGAACTTTCCTCTCTCTCTTTCTCTTCAAGATTCTTTTATTTTCCCCCTTCCCTGAGCTGTTCCCTTCTCCTTCTTTCCCCTACTCTCCTCTCCCATACACACCTGATTTTGTATGTTTTGCTCTGATGAAATCGCAGACGTTTGATTATGTCTGTGACTAGATCAATGCTTGCTCATATGTTATTACCTTTGTTACTTAAAATTATGTGGTTTAAGCCCACAGTTATGGGAAGCAGTACCCATCCTATACTAATGTTTATGCTTATAAACACGGTTTTCCTTATGTTTACTGCACTAAAAAAAGAAAATAGGCACTTCTATAGATGGCCTCCAAAATTCAGACACCTGATTTACTATTACACTGACTTCTATGTAAAGTGAATATGTTATTCCTAATTTGGCTGGACCTGCGGTCCTATCTGCATTCTGTAATCTGCCCATTGTAATATGTTTGTTGCCTTCAATAAAAAAATTATTAAAAAAAAAACACACAAAAAATAAATAAATTGTATATACATATTTCATATGCCCACAATCCCCCAGCTCCTATTATTGATATGTGTACTTCACTACTGTAAGAACAGGGGTTGCGTTTCTGTTGACACTTGTAAATTGTATTGCCATACATTACTGTTTAAAGGGATCGTTTACATTATACCTTTGATGTAGGTGGCAATGTATGTTAAAATTCCTCTTAGCGATGCTGCCTTTAAGCAGTTCTGTATATAAGATAAAAACTATACATTTATATATATATATATATATATATATATAAAACTGTATATTTATTTTAAAAAAATCTTTAGCAACTGTGTTTAAAACCATGAAGTTCAAAACCTCAGAACCATCGGACTGAAGCAACTCGTTAACTACCCAACCCACGCAGCCGGCCACACCCTCGACCCGATCCTCTCCGCAGGCAACCACATCTCAGTCAATCACATCACCGAACTCCTCTGGACTGACCACCACTGCATACACTTCTCCTTCAACAAACCCATCACCCACCTCCGGCAGTGCCACCCACATCGCAGAAACTGGAACAACATCACCCAAGGCCAACTGCACCGCACCCTAAACTAATCCTCCCCACCTACCTCCACAGATGCCAACTCCTCCGCCCGCAACCTCCACCGCTGGATCACAGACTGCTCCAACACCCTTGCCCCCCTCAAGAACCGTCCAGCCGTCAAACCATCAACAAGGCCAGCTGGTTCACCCCGGCCCTTTCGGGCTCCAAACGCCACTGCAGGCGATTGGAAAGAACCTGGAGATCCAGCAAGACCCTTCTGGAAAAAGCTGCCTTTAAGGAAGCAATCACCACCCACCACCACCTCATAAAAAAACGCCAAAAAAACAGCCATCCAAGACAGAATCAACTCTAACGCACACAACAGCAAGGAATTGATCTCAGTCATCAAAGAATTCTCTAAACCCAACAGCGACACCAACGTCATCCCACCCTCCCAGGATCCCTCTGCTATACCCTCGCTGCACACTTCCACCGCAAGATCCTCAACATCTATGACAGTTTCACACCTCATAACTAAACCACGCACGAAAACTAGGCTTCATCCTGGACTTTTCACTCTCCATGGACCGACAAATCAATGTCAATACCTCAACATGCTTCCACATTCTCCACCTGCTACGGAAAATCTTCAAGTGGATCCCTACCGAAACCAAGAAAACATACCGAAACTAAGAAAACAATCACCCACGCCCTCTACGCCAGCTCCATCATCAAACTCCAAAAGAGACTCCAACGTATCCAGAACGCCTCAGCCAGACTCATCCTCGACATCCCTCACCAATGCCACATCATCAAACACCCCATCAACAAGAGAATCACCTTCAAGCTCCTTACCCACGTGTTCAAGGCCCTAACACAACATCGGACTCGAATACATCAACCACCGCGTAAATTTCTACACCCCCGCCAGACAACTCCGATCGGCCGATCACTCGCAGTCATCCACCGCATCAGCAAATCCACAGCGGGCAGACGATCCTTCTCCCACATGGCAGCAAAGACCTGGAACACCCTCCCGCTGCACCTCAGATAATCCACCTCCCTTACAAAGTTCAGAAAGGACCTCAAAACCTTGCTCTTCGACTGAACGCCCATCCCCTCCTATCCGCTTCCCTTAGCGCCTTGAGACCCTCATGGGTGATTAGTTTGCACTCTATAAGTGCCAAATAGATAGATAAAATACCGGGACTTTCAGAGAAAAACTTGCCCAAAATACCAGAGAATTAATTTATTTATTTTTTAGCATTTTTGCTGTCACTCCATTTAAACAGAAAAAGAGTCTTGTTTTTTTATTTACATGTCAGAACTATATATATATATATAAAAGTAAAAAGGAGAAATTAGTGCGGAATTATTCCACACTATACAGTTCCCTTTGTCCGGCACCAGAGTATAGTGGTAATATCCAAATACTAGTAGTATGTATATATATAAGAGCTTGATTCTGTTTTTGCCCCATGTACTATATGGGCAAAACTTATCGTGTACTGAAAGAGAGAATCAAAAAACATAAAAGGGACATCTCAAATGAGGTAAAAACAAGCATCTTAGCAAGACATTTTAAACTATTTCATAACAGCAATGAAGAAACCCTAAGATTTTTGGGATTAGAAAAGGTGGATATATCTATGAGAGGGGGCAACCTAGATAACATATTGTTACAAAAAGAATGTAGATGGATTTATGATCTGAAAGCATTGAAACCATTTGGCATTAATGAAGAAATAAATTATGCCCCTTTTCTTCAATAAATGAAATAGTTATAAATATAGCATGGTAATGATAAAAGAGATTAATCAATCTCAGTAATAATCTCAAGTCAGTCTGAAATAAGATTTCAATATCTTATGATTATAAAAATGAAGCAGAGAGAGTGAAAATATTTAATTACTATCTATAGTGAAAAAAGTAAATTATGCCATATTAAATTAATAAGAAGTATTGCCAAAATTATATAAGGTTGTTAACTCCACATTAGTATACATAAATGTGGACAACAAATAATAACTTGAATTGATACTGTGAATGAATTGAAATTGTAGTGTAAATGTATGTATTCCTAAACACTATGTAGCAAACTAAGTAAATAATATTAAATAAAGCCATATGATCAATTCACCATTTCACTCATGGGCGGCACGATTCTAAAGTACAAAAGGTCCGACTTTAGACCAATGACAAAGCAGCCGGATGAAGCCCTAAACAAGCAACCAGTCAGGGTGAAACGCGCGTAGCTGAACGCTAATTCAAACTGAGGGCTACAGCTGAGCCCTCTTGAACTACGCCGGCTATTCGAAAGCAAGGAACAAACAGTGCATAGTTTGACACACTTGTTGTGGGTTTGAAATACAATACGATGAGGACAGTGCATGTGATTATCTATTGAGCAAGATACAGTGGAAACTACAATCAAGGTAAAATCGTTCTGTTGATTGTTACAAATGTTGCAAACATATGCCTAGCAAGGTGTGCGGAAGTTTGATAATCCAAAGCCCTAATTCCTTGAGGCAGAACACACAGAAATAAGCAGCTATTTAACAGAGACACTGCTCAAAAACCTATATGCACCAACAATATTAACAAGTATCATATACCAACCCCTAGAGTTTTTAGTCTTACTATTGGCACCATCATTATAACGTACATTCTAAAGCCCTCACAAACCCAAGATTTATAATATGATGGAAGATTGGTGAAACACACTTATTGGAGATTACAATTTTGTGGACATAACTATGGTTATTAACAGCTGAACTTTTTTGCTATAAGGAAATAGCGGTTTGTGCACACCAAGTGGGCCCATGTTCGTTAATTTGTATATATTTAAACTGTGAATAGCCAGCAAATAAATCATATGAGCATAAACTATATTATTTCTTGTATGTTACCCTTTAATTTTATATGGTGAATGATGCAAGACAAATTAATTTATTGTATTAATTGTTTGCATAGTGACTAAGGAATCAAGCTCTTATATATATATACTACTAGTATTTGGATATTACCACTATACTCTGGTGCCGGACAAAGGGAACTGTATAGTGTGGAATAATTCCGCACTAATTTCTCCTTTTTACTTTTATATCTATCTTGTATCCCCCCGAGCACATTTTGATCTGACATTAACTTAATGAGTCAGTGATAATAAATTGAAGGAGTGCGAATCATAATTATTAGAATATATATATATATAAAATAATATATCAGCACTACAATCCTTAATTAGGTGATCCATAAAAGTGGAAGGGATGTGGGGTTAAAACCTCCAATAGATAACCTTCCACTTGTGCATGGAGAGTTAATAAATTAATTATCACTATTACAGAAGAAACAGTAACTCTTAGTCCAGCACAATGATATCTCACAATATTAATCCTAAAGACTTAAATATCTGACCCCATAATATATTAAAACAGACACATAGCAAATGTAATTTGGTTGGAATTTATCATAATACATAACACAGAAATATATACATGTATTGTGTGGCAACAAAAAGAACAAACCAGATAGTCCCCTGTACATATAAAAGTCAATTGGTATTAACCCTTTTTAGAGGCCTCTATTGTAGGGTGTATAGACATGAATTCACTGGCTATTATTCTCAGCCAAAAAAGTTACACCTTCATTTGGTCTCCAAAGAAATATAGACGTGATGCACTGAAAAGCATAATTAAATTCACTTGATTGCAGAATGTATAACGCTGAACCAGGACAGCAATTCTAACAATCCCAAATGCACTTAATAAAATGTCACCTAAGATCGACTTAGGGATAGGTGTCATTGATAAGGCAACTAAATAAGCTTGATTGCAGAGATATTCTGAGCATCTAGGATTCGGACCAGAACATCGTAAACAGCATTCATATATACACTGTGTTCATATACCTAGTGCTTCCCTCAATCAGCATTTATCAGCGTTCTGACATAAAGAGTTCCTTATGTTACCTTGTCATTTCTTCGGCATTGTTTGTAAAGAGTAGAGGCACTTAGTGGTATATACCACGCCTACCTTCTTAGTGCATCACGTAACTTGGGTATACCCGTAAGGCTTGTTGCAGCAAGGGATTTCCAGCAGCGGCGGGGATCAGCTGTTCCCCCGCCGATTGACAAACAGCTACGCGCGTTTCACCCACAGTTCAACGGGCTTCCTCCGGCTGAGTTGTAATCCATTGCAGGGCTCTGACGATTTTTAAACCTGCCTGAAAACTCCTCCTTCTCCTTCATTTTCTTCCCAGGTGTGAAATAGTGTGAAAAAATATGTATATACATTGTTGCCACAAACATTTGATACTGCATATAAACAATAGTATTTGTAATCTATCAAAAAGCTTTAAACATAACGGTTACTTGTTACATACTAGTATCTTATTCATCAAAAGGGTTTTTGTTTCGTTTGTACGATTATTTACATTGGAAAAGGATAGAGAAAAATAATGAACTACTTTCATTTAAAGGGACAGATCATAAATAGCTTCTTATCTACTAAATTTTAACAAGATGTTTCTTAATTTTTGATGAAATTTCCTACATATTTGTTCAGATATATAAAGCAAGTTTTTCGTATCTTTAATTATGGAGGAGTGAGAAAAGGGATTTTTTACCTACGATTTAAAGGGACAGATATAAATCATGTGTTTAATTTATTGTATGCATATTGCATGTCTGATATCTATTTGTGCTTTTAATTTTCTGTACATTTTTTCATACAGCAAAGTTTATTTAAAACCTAAAATGGCATTTAAGAGTCAGTAATTATTTGTTACCTGTTTGGAATCTTGTTGAAAGATGAACTTGTTCTATTACTTGTCAAGTATAATTAAAGGCCTAGACGTGCATCAGGGTTTCAATAGTTTTTAAAATTGTTATAGAAAGGGAGCATAATTAATTTCCTCATTCATTCCTAAGGGTTTTAAGGATTTGAGGTTAAAAATCCATTTACACTCTAATTGTAGGAGTTTTTTTTATCCAGGTCTCCTCCTCTACCTTTCATGTTAACAGCTTCCAAGCCTCTGAATCTTAATAAGTTTTTATTACTTTGGTGACAATCTAAAAAGTGTCTAGCCACTGCACTGGTTTTAATATTAACATTTTTTATATCCCTTTTGTGCTCCTTGATTCGTTCACGTAACTCCCTATAGGTTTTGCCTATAATACATTGGGCATTTGCAGAATACCATATTTATAATTCCCTCACTACCACAGGAGATATGTCCTTTTACCTTATGCATTATGCCATCTTTGTCTAAAAATGTATTGTCTGTTTCCATATTCTGGCAGACTGAACAATGACTGCATTTATAATTCCCATCCCTTACTCTCCATTTCTCTAGCCATGTTGTTTTCACCCTGTAGCTGAAGTGGCTTCGTACTAGTCTATCCTTTAAATTGTTTGCCTTTTTTGCTATTAAGGAGGGTTTGTCTCCTATGATTTCAGTTAGTGATGGTTCTGCTTGTAGAATGTGCCAATGTTTTTCTAGGATTTTCCTAATTTCTTTCCATTTATTATTATAATTTGTAATAAATCTGACTGGAGATAAATTTGTAGGGTTCTTATCATCTTTTTTATATAGAAGATCTTCTCTTGTTTTTAGTTTAGATTTATTATAAGCTATTTTTAGGGTTTTGTTTGGATATCCTCTTTGTCTGAATTTGTCTTTTAAATCCCTGGCTTCTAATTCAAATTGGTGTACATCCGAACAATTTCTTTTGAGCCTTAAATATTGGCCATATGGTATGTTATTGATTAGATTTTGCGGATGATTACTATCATATTCCAACAAGGTATTACCTGCTGTTGGTTTTCGATAAGTAAATGTACCTATCTTATTTTCTTTAATTATTATGTTTAGATCTAGGAAGCAAATGTGTGTTTATCCTTTATGAAAGTAAATTTTAGATTCCAATCATTCAAATTTAGATTTGCCATGAATTTTATTAAACTATCCTCTGTGTTTTCCCAGATTACTAAAATATCATCTATGAACCTTAGCCAAAGGCTAATACTGTTATTATTATTAGGTTCACAGTCAAGTACACAGTCCTGTTCCCATTTGCCTAGATAAAGGCAGGCATAGGTTGGGGCACAGCATGTCCCCATTGCTGTTCTGAGTATCTGCTCATAAAACCTCCCATTAAATGTAAAATTATTGTGTTCAAGGATGAATTTTAGTAGTTCAAGAACAAAGTCAGTATGTCTGTTATATGCAGCCCCTCTTTGTTGTAAATTGAATTTGCATGCCTCTAGACCTAAATTGTGTGGGATCGATGAATATAGCATTTCTACATCTATTGCAACCAATAAAGTATCTGGTTGAACTGAGATGTCATCTATCTTTTTAAGTACATCTAAAGTGTCTTTGATATACGATAGAAGATTAAATAAATGTGGTCTTAGGCAGAAATCTACATATTGTGAAATATTTTCTGTGAGTGAGCCTAATCCGGACACTATCGGTCTTCCCGGGGGTGGTATTCTGCCCTTGTGTAATTTTGGAATGGTATAAAATGTTGGTATTATGGGATGTTTTATGTGCAGATATTTAAACTCTTTTTTAGATATTGCATCATCCTCTAATGCTTTGATCAGTATCAATTCTAAATCCTCATTATATTTATGTGTTGGATCAGATTTTAGAGATTTATATTGTTTTCTATCTTTAAGTTGTCTTTCACATTCAGTTATGTAGTCTTTAGTATTGAGCACTACTACGTTGCCGCCCTTATCTGACGGCTTTATTGTGATTAGGGGATCATCCATTAAGTCTCTCATTGCTTTACGTTCTATTTGGCTTAAATTATCTACAAAATCACTGTTGGTATCTAACATATTAATATCTTTTTCCACCATTTTAACAAAGTTATGTACTAAAGGAGTTATTGACAACGCTGACATATATTCAGATTTGGGCTTTAAGTTACTAAAGCCTATATTACTAATCTCTTCTTCTGAATTGTCTGGGGGGTCCTGGGTTGCACTATCTTTTTCAAGGGATTCTAGACTACGTAGAGATTCTAATTCATGCATATTCCAACTTTGAACATTCTGTTTATTTTTAAATTGCTTTTTAAAAATAATTTTTCTGGCAAACAAATTGAGGTCTTTCACTAAAGAGGATTTATCACATTTTGATGTTGGTGAAAATGTTAACCCTCTGCTCAGCAGTTTTATGTGTTAATTTTTAAGTTCTTTTGTAGATAAATTAACTACATTTATTTGTTCTGTTTCTCTTTCTGTTGGAAGCTTGTTTGATAGTGCCTTCTCCCTCTTTGGTTGCTTGTGTTTCCTCCCCCCCCCCCTTCTCCTTTTGTGTTTGACTTGGGGTCTAAAAAACTCCTTTGTTTCTCTGTAAAGGTTTTACTATTCTGTTGATCATCACCACTAGAATTCTCAGCTTCTGAACTGCTTGTAAAGTTCCCTGCATAATCATATACTTTATTCTCATTGTAATCTGTCCAGTCTCTCTGGAATTTTCGTTTTTTCCTAAATTTGATCGCATCTTGTACTTTCCTGATCTCCATTTTAACTAGACCTAGTTGTTTTTCAAATTCCTCATTATCCTTTCATTTTTCTATACAGGTAGCCCTCAGTTTACGCCGGGGTTAGGTTCCAGAAGGAATGGTTGTAAATCGAAACCATTGTAAATTGAAACCCAGTTTATAATGTAAGTCAATGGGAAATGAGGGAGATAGGTTCCAGGCCCCTCTCAAAATTGTCATAAGTAACACCTAATACATTATTTTTAAAGCTTTGAAATGAAGACTTTAAATGCTAAACAGCATTATACACCTAATAAAATAATCACACAACACAGAATATATAATTAAACTAAGTTAAATGAACAAAAACATTTGCTAAACAGCATTATAAACTTAATAAAATAATCACACACCACAGACTTCACTTGCATTTTTCTGCAAACAGTTCTTTCTATGCATTCCAATCTGGACTGATTTATAGATAGGAAGATCTTGTTCCTTTGAAATCTGCTCGATAGCTCAGGTCTAGTTAAACTGATTAATTTCAGCTTGCTTAGCTTTGCTGCAACACAAGCGCACAGCTCCAACTACTTGCTATTTTAATAAATGCACTGCTTCTCAATGCTTTTCAATAGCAGTCACATGACTGGAAAAAATGGTTGTTATTCTGAAACGGTGTAAATTGAACCGTTGTAAACCGAGGGCCACCTGTATTGTCTTTTGACAATTTTAACTCTGTTTTCATTAAATCTCAATTTATTTTCATATACCATTAGTTTCATCCATTTTTGTGAGCATTAATTAGCATAATCCTCCCATTTTTTCTTAAAATCTTCTAGGAGTGGTTCATTCAAGTTAGAGCCTGTTTTTTTTCTTATTCTCAAACCTCTCGGTATCATTTCTGATTCTAAATATTTATTAAGACTAGAAATTTCCCATTTTAATCTCTGTTCCTTTAGTAGTTTCTTTTTATAATCCTTAAATGTTTTATAAATACTAGTATTATCTGTACTTAATGTTGATATACTTTCCCCTGCTGTTGGTATTGAAAATGTCTCATTCACATCATAATTCCACTTAATTTTCATTTAGTTCCGCCATGTTCAAAGTTTAAATCACACTATGTGGCTGCTCTATAATAATTCAGGGAGATCCTAAACTTTAAATAAATTCCTGTATGCACGATACTAGAAAGGCTTCTACTGAAAACAGATTAAATTAATGAAATAATATATCAGCACTACAATCCTTAATTAGGTGATCCATAAAAGTGGAAGGGATGTGGGGTTAAAACCCCCAATAGATAACCTCCCACTTGTGCATGGAGAGTTAATAAATTAATTATCACTATTAAAGAAGAAACAGTAACTCTTAGTCCAGCACAATGGAATCTCACAATATTAATCCTAAAGACTTAAAGATCTGACCCCATAATATATTAAAACAGACACATAGCAATTGTAATTTGGTTGGAATTTATCATAATACATAACACAAAAATATATACATGTATTGTGTGGCAACAAAAAGAACAAACCAGATAGTCCCCTGTACATATAAAAGTCAATTGGTATTAACCCTTTTTAGAGGCCTCTATTGTAGGGTGTATAGACATGAATTCACTGGCTATTATTCTCAGCCAAAAAAGTTACACCTTCATTTGGTCTCCAAAGAAATATAGACGTGATGCACTGAAAAGCATAATTAAATTCACTTGATTGCAGAATGTATAACGTTGAACCAGGACAGCAATTCTAACAATCCCAAATGCACTTAATAAAATGTCACCTAAGATCGACTTAGGGATAGGTGTCATTGACAAGGCAACTAAATAAGCTTGATTGCAGAGATATTCTGAGCATCTAGGATTCGGACCAGAACATCGTAAACAGCATTCATATACACACTGTGTTCATATAACTAGTGCTTCCCTCAATCAGCATTTATCAGCGTACTGACATAAAGAGTTCCTTATGTTACCTTGTCATTTCTTCGGCATTGTTTGTAAAGAGTAGAGGCACTTAGTGGTATATACCACGCCTACCTTCTTAGTGCATCACGTAACTTGGGTATACCCGTAAGGCTTGTTGCAGCAAGGGATTTCCAGCAGCGGCGGGGGTCAGCTGTTCCCCCGCCGATTGACAAACAGCTACGCACGTTTCACCCACAGTTCAACGGGCTTCTTCCGGCTGAGTTGTAATCCATTGCAGGGCTCTGACGATTTTTAACCCCTTAACGACTGAGGACGTGCAGGGTACGTCCTCAGAAAAAAGGCAGTTAATGCCTGAGAACGTACCCTGCACGTCCTCAGTGTGGAAAGCAGCTGGAAGCGATCCTGCTCGCTTCCAGCTGCTTTCCGGTTATTGCAGTGATGCCTCGATATGGAGGCATCCTGCAGTAACCTTTTTAAGTCATCCGGTGCAGAGAGAGCCACTCTGTGGCCCTCTCTGCACCGGAGATCGGTTGCTCCATGTGTTGGTGGGTGGGAGCCGGACCGGGAGGCGGGTGGCGGCCATTAATGGCCCTGTGGATGTGAAGGGGGGCGGGATCGTGGGCGGGGGTGGCTGGGGGCGCGCACGAGCGCGTGCACGGGAGGGTGGGGGCGGGCGCGTGCACGGGGAGGGAGCGGGTGGGAACCGCTACACTGCAGAAAATGGGGAAATAAAAAATATATAAAAAATGAAAATTAAAACAATCAGCAAGGTGGTGGGGGTTTGTCTGTGGGGGGTGTGGGGGGGGGAAGCTACACTACAGAAAAAAAAAAAAAAAAAAAGCACTTTTTATTGTAAACTGGGTACTGGCAGACAGCTGCCAGTACCCAAGATGGCCCCCAATAAGGCAGAGGGGAGGGTTAGAGAGCGGTTTTAGGGGGGATCAGGGAGGTTGGGGGCTAAGGGGGGGATCCTACACAGTAGCATATGTAAATATGCTAAAAAAAAATTCATTTTTTTTTAAAAACCCTTTTATTTTAGTACTGGCAGACTTTCTGCCAGTACTTAAGATGGCGGGGACAATTGTGGGGTGGGGGAGGGAAGGGAGCTGTTTGGGAGGGATCAGGGGGTGGGATGTGTCAGATGGGAGGCTGATCTCTACACTAAAGCTAAAATTAACCCTGCAAGCTCACTACAAACTCCCTAATTAACCCTTTCACTGCTAGCCATAATACACGTGTGAGGCGCAACAGGATTTAGTGGCCTTCTAATTACCAGAAAGCAACGCCAAAGTCATATATGTCTGCTATTTCTGAACAAAGGGGATCCCAGACAAGCATTTACAACCATTTGTGCCATAATTGCACAAGCTGTTTGTAAATGATTTCAGTGAGAAACCTAAAATTGTGAAAAATTTTAAGTTTTTTTTAATTTGATCGCATTTGGCGGTGAAATGGTGGCATGAAATATACCAAAATGTGCCTAGATCAATACTTGGGGTTGTCTACTACACTACACTAAAGCTAAAATTAACCCTACAAGCTCCCTAAAAGCTCCCTAATTAACCCCTTAACTGCTGGGCATGATACACTTGTGGTGCGCAGTGGCATTTAGCGGCCTTCTAATTACCAAAAAGCAACGCCAAAGCCATATATGTGTGCTATTTCTGAACAAAGGGGATCCCAGAGAAGAATTTACAACCATTTATGCCATAATTGCACAAGCTGTTTGTAAATGATTTCAGTGAGAAACCTAAAGTTTGTGAAAAAATTTGAGAAAAAGTGAACAATTTTTTGTATTTGATCGCATTTGGCGGTGAAATGGTGGTATGAAATATACCAAAATTGGCCTAGATCAATACTTTGGGATGTCTACTAAAAAAAAATATATACATGTCAAGGGATATTCAGGGATTCCTGAAAGATATCAGTGTTCTAATGTAACTAGCGCTAATTTTGGGAAAAAATGGTTTGGAAATAGCAAAGTGCTACTTGTACTTATAGGCCCTATAACTTGCAAAAAAAGCAAAGAACATGTAAACATTGGGTATTTCTAAACTCAGGACAAAATTTAGAAACTATTTAGCATGGGTGTTTTTTGGTGGTTTTAGATATGTAACAGATTTTGGGGGTCAAAGTTAGAAAAAGTGTATTTTTTTCCATTTTTCCTCATATTTTATCATTTTTTTTATAGTAAATTATAAGATATGATGAAAATAATGGTATGTTTAGAAAGTCCATTTAATGGCGAGAAAAAACGGTATATAATATGTGTGGGTACAGTAAATGAGTAAGAAGAAAATTACAGCTAAACACAAACACCGCAAAAATGTAAAAATAGCCTTGGTCCCAAACGGACAGAAAATGGAAAAGTGCTCTGGTCACTAAGGGGTTAAACCTGCCTGAAAACTTCTCCTTTTCCTTCATTTTCTTCCCAGGTGTGAAATAGTGTGAAAAAATATGTATATACATTGTTGCCACAAACATTTGATACTGCATATAAACAATAATATTTACAATCTATCAAAAAGCTTTGAACATAACGGTTACTTGTTACATACTAGTATCTTATTCATCAAAAGGTTTTTTGTAAACGTAAAGCAATGAGAGACTTAATGGATGATCCCCTAATCACAATAAAGCCGTCAGATAAGGGCGGCAACGTAGTAGTGCTCAATACTAAAGACTACATAACTGAATGTGAAAGACAACTTAAAGATAGAAAACAATATAAATCTCTAAAATCTGATCCAACACAGAAATATAATGAGGATTTAGAATTGATACTGATCAAAGCATTAGAGGATGATGTAATATCAAAAAAAGAGTTTAAATATCTGCACATAAAACATCCCATAATACCAACATTTTATACCATTCCAAAATTACACAAGGGCAGAATACCAATTAGTGTCCGGATTAGGCTCACTCACAGAAAATATTTCACAATATGTAGATTTCTGCCTAAGACCACTTTTATTTAATCTTCTATCGTATATCAAAGACACTTTAGATGTCCTTAAAAAGCTAGATGACATCTCAGTTCAACCAGATTCTTTATTGGTTGCAATAGATGTAGAAATGCTATATTCATCGATCCCACACAATTTAGGTCTAGAGGAATGCAAATTCTATTTACAACAAAGAGGGGCTGCATATAACAGACATACTGACTTTGTTCTTGAACTACTAAAATTCATCCTTGAACACAATTATTTTACATTTAATGGGAGGTTTTATGAGCAGATACTCGGAACAGCAATGGGGACATGCTGTGCTCCAACCTATGCCTGCCTTTATCTAGGCAAATGGGAACAGGACTGTGTACTTGACTGTGAACCTAATAGTAATAACAGTATTAGTCTTTGGCTAAGGTTCATAGATGATATTTTAGTAATCTGGGAAAACACAGAGGATAATTTAATAAAATTCATGGCAAATCTAAATTTTAACGATTGGAATCGAAAATTTACTTTCATAAAGGATAAAGCACGCATTTCCTTCCTAGATCTTAACATAATAATTCAAGAAAATAAGATAGGTACATCTACTTATCGAAAACCAACAGCAGGTAATATACCCTGTTGGAATATGATAGTCATCATCCGCAAAATCTAATCAATAACATACCATATGGCCAATATTTAAGGCTCAAAAGAAATTGTTCGGATGTACACCAATTTGAATTAGAAGCCAGGGATTTAAAAGACAAATTCAGACAAAGAGGATATCCAAACAAAACCCTAAAAATAGCTTATAATAAATCTAAACTAAAAACAAGAGAAGATCTTCTAAATAAAAAAGATGATAAGAACCCTACAAATTTATCTCCAGTCAGATTTATTACAAATTATAATAATAAATGGAAAGAAATTAGGAAAATCCTAGAAAAACATAGGCACATTCTACAAGCAGAACCATCACTAACTGAAATCATAGGAGACAAACCCTCCTTAACAGCAAAAAAGGCAAACAATTTAAAGGATAGACTAGTACGAAGCCACTTCAGCTACAGGGTGAAAACAACATGGCTAGAGAAATGGAGAGTAAGGGATGGGAATTATAAATGCAGTCATTGTTCAGTCTGCCAGAATATGGAAACAGACAATACATTTTTAGACAAATTGCATAATGCATAAGGTAAAAGGACACATCTCCTGTGGTAGTGAGGGAATTATAAATATGGTATTCTGCAAATGCCCAATGTATTATAGGCAAAACCTATAGGGAGTTACGTGAACGAATCAAGGAGCACAAAAGGGATATAAAAAATGTTAATATTAAAACCAGTGCAGTGGCTAGACACTTTTTAGATTGTCACCAAAGTAATAAAAACTTATTAAGATTCAGAGGCTTGGAAGCTGTTAACATGAAAGGTAGAGGAGGAGACCTGGATAAAAAAAACTCCTACAATTAGAGTGTAAATGGATTTTTAACCTCAAATCCTTAAAACCCTTAGGAATGAATGAGGAAATTAATTATGCTCCCTTTCTATAACAATTTTAAAAATTATTGAAACCCTGATGCACGTCTAGGCCTTTAATTATACTTGACAAGTAATAGAACAAGTTCATCTTTCAACAAGATTCCAAACAGGTAACAAATAATTACTGACTCTTAAATGCCATTTTAGGTTTTAAATAAACTTTGCTGTATGAAAAAATGTGCAGAAAATTAAAAGCACAAATAGATATCGGACATGCAATATGCATACAATAAATAAAACACATGATTTATATCTGTCCCTTTAAATCGTAGGTAAAAAATCCCTTTTCTCACTCCTCCATAATTAAAGATACGAAAAACTTGCTTTATATATCTGAACAAATATGTAGGAAATTTCATCAAAAATTAAGAAACCTCTTGTTAAAATTTAGTAGATGAGAAGCTATTTATGATCTGTCCCTTTAAATGAAAGTAGTTCATTATTTTTCTCTATCCTTTTCCAATGTAAATAATCGTACAAACGAAACAAAAACCCTTTTGAAGAATAAGATACTAGTATGTAACAAGTAACCGTTATGTTCAAAGCTTTGTGATAGATTGTAAATATTATTGTTTATATGCAGTATCAAATGTTTGTGGCAACAATGTATATACATATTTTTTCACACTATTCCACACCTGGGAAGAAAATGAAGGAGAAGGAGGAGTTTTCAGGCAGGTTTAAAAATTGTCAGAGCCCTGCAATGGATTACAACTCAGCCGGAAGAAGCCCGTTGAACTGTGGGTGAAACGCGCGTAGCTGTTTGTCAATCGGCGGGGGAACAGCTGATCCCCGCCGCTGCTGGAAATCCCTTGTTGCAACAAGCCTTACGGGTATACCCAAGTTACGTGATGCACTAAGAAGGTAGGCGTGGTATATACCACTAAGTGCCTCTACTCTTTACAAACAATGCCGAAGAAATGACAAGGTAACAGAAGGAACTCTCTATGTCAGTACGCTGATAAATGCTGATTGAGGGAAGCACTAGGTATATGAACAGTGTGTATATGAATGCTGTTTACGATGTTCTGGTCCGAATCCTAGATGCTCAGAATATCTCTGCAATCAAGCTTATTTAGTTGCCTTATCAATGACACCTATCCCTAAGTCGATCTTAGGTGACATTTTATTAAGTGCATTTGGGATTGTTAGAATTGCTGTCCTGGTTCAGCGTTATACATTCTGCAATCAAGTGAATTTAATTATGCTTTTCAGTGCATCACGTCTATATTTCTTTGGAGACCAAATGAAGGTGTAACTTTTTTGGCTGAGAATAATAGCCAGTGAGTTCATGTCTATACACCCTACAATAGAGGCCTCTAAAAAGGGTTAATACCAATTGACTTTTATATGTACAGGGGACTATCTGGTTTGTTCTTTTTTGTTGCCATACAATACATGTATATATTTTTGTGTTATGTATTATGATAAATTCCAACCAAATTATAATTGCTATGTGTCTGTTTTAATATATTATGGGGTCAGATCTTTAAGTCTTTAGGATTAATATTGTGAGATTCCATTGTGCTGGATTAAGAGTTACTGTTTCTTCTTTAATAGTGATAATATATATATATATATTTTTTTTTATAAAGTAGACAACCCAAGGTATTGATCATTTTGGTATATTTCATGCCACCATTTCCCTGCCAAATGTGATTATATAAAAACTTTTTCACAAACTTTGGGTTTTTTACTGAAATTATTTACATACTGCTTGCGCAATCATGGCCCAAATGATTGTAAAAGCTTCTCTGGCATCCCCTTTGTTCATAAATAGCAGCCATAAATAGTTTGCCGTTGCTTTTTGGTAATTAGAATGCCGCTAATTTCAGCTGCGCACCACACTTCTATTATTTACAGAAATGAAGGGGTTAATCAGGTAGCTTGTAAGGTTAATTTTCGCTTAATTGTAGAGATTACCCTTCCACCTGACACTTCCCACCCCCTGATCCCTCCCAAACACCTCTCTTCCCGCCCTCACCCCCCGACTGGTCACAACCATCTTTGGTACTGGTAGACAGTAAGGCAAAACTTTTTTTAAATTAAATATTTTTACATTTATTTTTATTTTCAGCAGTGTAGAATTCCCCCTCCAACCTCCCTGATCCCTCCCAAACAGCTCTCTAACCCTCCCCCCTCTAACTATTGACCACTATCTTAGGTATTGGCAGACCTATAAAACACACTTTTTTTTAATATAATTTTTTTTTAAATTTTCTGTAGTGTAGTGGTTCCCCTACCTCTCCCCTCCATCGATCGTTAGTTAGGGATGCCCCTATCCCATCTTTTTTCTGTAGCATAGCTCCAGATCACTCTCTCCCTTTATTTTTTATTTTCCGCAGTGTAGGGCCCTCCCACTCCCTCCCCCATCCGCTGCTGGACCACCCACCCGCCTCCCGGATTCCCTTCCACACCTTCTTTCAGCACCAGCTGATAATCGTTACAGACGGTGACACACACAGTATCACCCATAGGCATCCGGGGGGGGGGGGGCAAGAGGTAACAAGTGGCAGGCAGTATGGTACAAACCCATTCTCTAGGATACTTGCACCCTGGTGCATATGCTGCTGAGTATGAAATGATAGGAAAACAGGTTAATGTGTCTATATGTGGCTTATTTTGGCAGATTACGCGTTTTTAAGACC
Source organism: Bombina bombina (assembly GCF_027579735.1). Classification (NCBI taxonomy): domain Eukaryota; kingdom Metazoa; phylum Chordata; class Amphibia; order Anura; family Bombinatoridae; genus Bombina; species Bombina bombina. The sequence goes on from NC_069499.1 coordinate 920,171,474, forward strand.
TATGATGATGGACTAAACTTTACTTTTATTTATGTGTAATACATAAAAAATTGTAAGTATGGATATGTGTTTGTGCTCACAGGATTCTTTAATAAAAAATATATATTCAATATATATATATAAAAATATATATATATTTATATATTATGTAGGTAAATCATTAAATTATTGTCAAAACTTAGCTCCAAGCCAACCCCCCACCCCCAATATTTCCTGCTACACCAATACAAATTACCTTCCATTTTTATTTCAGTTTAGGTGTTTCATTGTGTGTCAGTATGTGTGAGTGTGTGTATGTGCCAATGTATCTGTGTGTGTGAGTCGTAATTTGTCTGTGCCAATGTATCTGAGTGCATACAAGTGGATGAAATTGTATTAAAGTTTAGCATATAGTGACTTCAAAATATAAAGTGTACTAATAAACTAGGACTAGTAGTATTTTAGGATATATATATACTTTGTGCGGTACAATTAGCAAAAAACTGCATGATGTGTATATACATTGCAATGGGTTAACAAGTTAAAATATTATCGCTAAATCAGTTATTTAAGCACTCTCCCATACTGGAGTATACAATTGAATAGGGGTGATTTTTCACTTTCATATATTTGATGAAGCAACCAATGGTGTTGAGAAACGCGTTAGACTCTGCCCCCCCGCCACACGCACTGAATACTAACTGCAATACCGGAGCAATATAGTAACTAGATCGCATAAATCATTGTGTGATCTGGATACAATCAATTACGCCCGTTTTTTACGTATGATTTATACATTCCACAGCAGCATAATAATAGTTTTAAAGCCTGGTATCTGATGATCCATGCTGGCTAGAATCCACTCACGCTGCTTATTATCTAGCCTTCACTAAGGGCTTTGTTTTAATTATTGCATAGCATAAGCACTTTTAAACAGAAAGAGTTTAATACTTTTGCTGTGTGTACATATATTTGTTTATTGTTTACCCATTAAACTATAGTAATTTTATATACTGGGTCTGAATGGCCTCCTTCACTTAGAACACCCTGAATATATAGAGAGCTATTCATCCTAGCCTCTATTGCACTTTGGGACAGTATTACTGGCAAAGAACAGGAAAAAGAGAAAGAGGATCACAGCAGAAACAGCACCAGGATATCAGGAACAGATATCACCTTTAATCAAGTGTCTTATCTAAACCTCATACTGGATGAGGTTGAACCACATGAGTGTGCATTTATACATTTTTCTAGTGAATTACACTGGTACCAACGATCTTCACTAGGAGTGCCCCCTTATGCGCTTGTTTACTCTCTATCTTTTCAGAATTACCTTTCTGAAGAGGGAATTCTCACTATTGGACAAAGCAGCCGAGACTAGAGGCAATTGGGAACTGTCACATATGTTGTTATAATCTGACACTATCGTGGACTACCTTATTTATTTATCTCCACTATTGCTGGACTGGTCTTGCACCCAAGTGGTACAAGCAATAGACTTACTGGTGGCTACACACAATATCCTTATTGGAGGATATGTTATTAAAAGTATATATATTGTTATATTGAATATATAAATGTTTTATTTCTAACAAGAAAATAGTTGAAATGTTGCTCCTTTGATAATTCTGTCTAAAAGTTGGAGCTTAAACTTAAGGCAGAGTATCTGTGAGCAATTACTGTAATGTGGTGAGAGTCTGGGTTGTATCTTTAATGAAAAATAACCCTTTTAAAGTAACAAGATAAGAGATAACAGAAAACACTAGTTGAGTGAATTCAAATGATGCAATTCTGAATAATGCAAAAATAGAATGTATTAGTGCATATAGCAGCATAAGTAGTAAATAAGTAAAGTCCGTTTTCACACACTCACTCAGATAAGTAATTCAGCTTGTTATAGCCTAGGGTAGAAATGTCAGAGAGATACTTGCAGTTCACAAAATATACACTTAGCCGGCATAAGGTTTGTAGGAAAGATTATACCTTCGGTTTGGTAAAGTAAAAAGTACAGACCGTGAACTGAAGATCAGAGCGGCAGAGCGTTGTGGCGTCTCAGCGGTAACTCCGACTGAGCGAGTGTGACTCACTTCCGGTATCGGCGAGCAGGCAGCTGGAAACGCTGCAAGGGAGATTAGTGACAGCGTGCGAATACCTATTTATAGCAAAAAGAGAAGGTAATGCAGGTTGTCAGATGAATCTGGATAGTGATATAATGGTAATTCCAGGAGGTTTCCCAAGGTGACAGGTGAACCTGTGAAATAAGCATAAAGTAGCCAGGAGAGCAAAAAAGGATGATACTCCTTAGAGGTAACATCAATTATCAGGCAGTGAATAGAAGGCGTGAAGGTGATTAAATAGGGAGAGAGGAAGGTGGGAGGGATATGCCTTAAAGGTATATCACATCTCCCCCCCTCAAGGGACCACTCCAGAAGATCCTAGACGGGGTTTGAATGGATACTTGAGGTGAAACCGGCGTACCAATACAGGTGCATGGACTTCCGAATGGGAATGCCACGAATTCTCCTCCGGACCGTAGCCTCTCCACTTGACCAAATACTCCAATCGTCAGTGTCTCAACCGGGAATCAAGAATCTTCTCCACTTCAAATTCCTCCTGACCATCAATCAGGATTGGGGCTGGAGGAACTAGATGATGTCTTGAAGGGTCTGATTTGTATGGCTTTAATTAAGAAATATGAAAAGAATTATGTATCCTAAAATCTTTCGGCAGGGTTATACGGACTGCATTCTCGTTTATGAATTTTTCAATAGGGAATGGACCTAAAAATTGGTTAGCGAGTTTCTTGCTCGGTAATTGAAGTTTGAGATGTTTGGTGGATAGAAGGACAAGATCACCAATCTTATATTTTGGGGTTTCTCTGTGTTTTTGATCGTAATATTTCTTCTGTCTTTCCTTTGCATCTTGAAGATGGGTCTTCAAAACGTCCAACCGTTGTTGTAGAGATGATGTGTAATCGGTAGCACTTGGGGAGTTAACAGTTACCTTTGATAAAGTAATAGAGATTGGATGATAACCATAAGTTGCGTAGAATGGAGTCATTTTAGTGGAAGATGACATTGAATTATTATAGGAGAATTCTGCTAAGGGTAAGTATGCGACCCAATCATCCTGTAAATGGGTTATATAACATCTGAGATATTGTTCAAGGGTTTGGTTTAATCTCTCAGTTAGTCCATTTGTTTGAGGATGGAAAGCAGTTGAAAATCTGACATCAATCTGTAGGATTTTACATAAAGACCTCCAGAAAGCTGAGGTGAACTGAGTTCCCCTATCAGATATTATGACTTTGGGTAAGCCATGTAAGCGTACGATAGAAGCTATAAAAGCTCTAGCTGTCGTACTTGCAGTTGGAAGGGACTTCAATGGAACAAAATGAGCAAGTTTGGTTAAATGATCTACAACAACGAATATTGTATTGTACGTTTGTGAAAGTGGTAAGTCAACAATGAAATCCATCGAGATTGTTGACCAGGGTTTATCAGGTATTGGTATGGATGTTAATAACCCAATCGGCTTTTTATGGTCTAGTTTATTCCTTGTGCAAATATCGCAATAGGAAACATAATTGGTAATATATTGTTCCATCTGTGGCCACCAGAAAAATCTTCTTGTGAGTTCAATAGTTTTTTGTATGCCTGTATGTCCTGATAGAACATTGTCATGTGTATAGGTTAGAACTGTTTTGCGTAAGGAATCTGGTACAAAGAGTTTGTTTTTGTGATAATATAGACCTGTGGATGTATCTTTGGTACATGAGTTGGGTATATTTGGATCCTTTATTAGTGCAGTTAGTACTTCATTTTCGAATGTGGTGATGCATCCTATTATCTTTTGTTGTGGGATAATTGGGGAAGCTAAAATCTTATCATTTTGGTTATCATGTTGTCTGGATAAAGCATCAGCTTTCACGTTAAGAACCCCTGGTTTATATGTTAGTTTGAAATTGAAACGATCTAGAAAAAGAGACCAACGAACTTGTCGGGCAGAGAGAGTCTTATTTTTCTTTAAGTACTCTAAATTTTTATGATCAGTATAAATTGTAAATGGTACTTCAGTGCCCTCTAACAAGTGTCTCCAATGTTCCAAAGAGTTCTTAATGGCTAACAACTCTTTGTCCCCAATACTATAATTTTTTTCAGCTGGTAAGTATGTTCTTGAGTAATAAGCGATAGGATGTAAAAGAGTGGATGTTTTATCGTGTTGTGATAAGACTGCGCCAATACCAGAATTGGAGGCATCTACCTCTAAAACGAAAGGTTGCTGATAATCTGGTAGAGTTAAAACAGGAGCAGTTGAAAAAGATTTCTTTAAGGTGTGAAAAGCCTTTTGGGTCTCCTCTGTCCAAAGATATCTTATCTTACTACTGGTTAGTGAAGTAAGAGGTTTCACTATAACAGAAAAGTTATGAATGAATTTTCTGTAAAAATTCGCAAAACCTAAGAATCTTTGTAAGGCTTTTACGGTAGTGGGGGTGGGCCAATCCAAAATAGATTTAATTTTATCTGAATCCATGCTAATAGTATTAGGTGTTATGATGTAACCTAAGAATTTTATTTGATTTACGTGAAAAATACACTTTTCTTGTTTTGCATATAGTTTGTGTTCTTTTAGTCTTGTGAGAACCCATCTAACATGTTTTTCGTGATCTGATAAAGTACTTGAGTAGACCAAGATGTCATCTAAATATATGATGACACATACGTCAATCAAATCATGAAATATTTCATTTATGAAATGTTGAAGGGTTGCCGGGGCATTGCATAAACCGAAAGGCATGACGTTGTATTGGTAAAGACTGTATCTGGTGCGGAAAGCAGTTTTCCACTCATCTCCTTCTTTTATGCGAATTAAGTTATATGCACCCTTCAGATCAAGTTTGGTAAATATTGTGGCATCAGTAAGCCTTTCTAATAACTCAGGAATCAAAGGTAAAGGATAGCGATTCTTTACTGTGATATTGTTTAGAGCCCTATAGTCTATGATTGGTCTTTGAGTGCCATCTTTGTTTTTAACGAAAAACATGCCTGCAGCTGCCGGTGATGTTGAATGTGTGATAAACCCCTTTTTTAGATTTTCATCTAAATATAAACGTAAATCCTTGAGCTCTTTTTGAGACATGGGATAAATTCTACCATGAGGAATTTGAGAGCCAGGGATTAATTCAATGGGGCAATCAAAAATTCTATGCGGAGGAAGAATCTCTGCCTCTTTTAGGTTAAAGACATCCGCCAAATCCTGATAAACCTCTGGAATACTCTGTATATTTGCTATGTGTGTTTGTGGAAAACATGTTTTTAAGCAATAATCTGATTGGAATTTTATTTGATGGAGTGACCAGTCTATTTGAGGGTTATGGGTTTTTAACCATTAATAACCTAATACTATGGTATGCATAGCAATTGGGAGGATATCAAATGATAAATATTCAGTGTGTCCATTTGTGGTTGTGATCAATAAAGGTATAGTATGGTGTGTTATAGGACCATGTTGTATAGAGGAACCATCAATTAATTTAACAAACACAGGGATTTGCTTGCACACCGTGGGTATTTTATTAACTAATACATAATCAGTGTTGATATATATCCCTGAAGCCCCAGAGTCAATAAATGCTTTATTCTGAAGATTGTTTTGGTCCCACTGTAGAGAGAGAGAGAGATAGTTAGTTGATTTGTAAGATCAGTTTTAATATGTTCTAAGGTAACATTCTTACCCCTCTTTTGTATGTCCAGTAAAGGGCAATCTGAGACAGCATGGTCTTTCTTTGCACAGTACATGCAAAGGTTAGAAAGTCTCCTTCTAGTCTTTTCCTCAAGGGTCAAGTGACCCCTTATTGCGCCTATTTCCATAGGTGTTGTTTTATCATGATGAGAGGTATTTGAGTAATTTTGTTTAGGAGAGTTCTCGAATCCTCCTCTTTCAGCCTTACGTTCTCTAATTCGTCTGTCAAGAGTAGTACTAAGTTTAATCAAAGCAGAGAGAGTTTCTGGCATGTCAAGGCGAGATAGCTCGTCCTTTAGGATTTCTGATAAACCCAATCTGAATTGATTTCGGAGACTGACCTCATTCCACTGAGAGTCAGTCGCCCATAGCTGAAAATCCGTGGTGTACTCCTCCACAGTAAGCTTTCCCTGCTTCAGGGAGCGAAGCTTAGTCTCTGCTATTAGCTGTCTGTGAGCATCCTCATATAACTCAGACATAGCAGCAAAGAATTCCTGCAAGGAATCAAGGATAGAATTGTTTGATTCAAAAAATCTATTTGCCCATGTGCGGGGCTCCCCTGTGAGGTAGGAGATGGTAGTGCACACTTTCAATCTTTCAGTGTGATATGTGCGAGGTTTTAGAGTAAATAATAGAAGACAGGAATTTTTGAAATCCCTGAAAGCAGATCTTTTGCCTGAAAAAGGAGTTGGGGGTTGTACTTGTGGTTCTGGGATTTCAGGGGTTTTAGGTGTTAAACAGTCTTTTACTAAAGCTTTTAACGTTGTGGTTTCTGCCTGTACTTCGGTTAGGCCACGAGCCAGATAATCCAATTTTTGATGGATATTGTTAAATGCCTTTTGAATCTCTGTGGGATCCATAATATGGCAATTTTGTTTTTTGAGGCCTGATAATACTGTTATATTGAATATATAAATGTTTTATTTCTAACAAGAAAATAGTTGAAATGTTGCTCCTTTGATAATTCTGTCTAAAAGTTGGAGCTTAAACTTAAGGCAGAGTATCTGTGAGCAATTACTGTAATGTGGTGAGAGTCTGGGTTGTATCTTTAATGAAAAATAACCCTTTTAAAGTAACAAGATAAGAGATAACAGAAAACACTAGTTGAGTGAATTCAAATGATGCAATTCTGAATAATGCAAAAATAGAATGTATTAGTGCATATAACAGCATAAGTAGTAAATAAGTAAAGTCCGTTTTCACACACTCACTCAGATAAGTAATTCAGCTTGTTATAGTCTAGGGTAGAAATGTCAGAGAGATACTTGCAGTTCACAAAATATACACTTAGCCAGCATAAGGTTTGTAGGAAAGATTATACCTTCGGTTTGGTAAAGTAAAAAGTACAGACCGTGAACTGAAGATCAGAGCGGCAGAGCGTTGTGGCGTCTCAGCGGTAACTCCGACTGAGCGAGTGTGACTCACTTCCGGTATCGGCGAGCAGGCAGCTGGAAACGCTGCAAGGGAGATTAGTGACAGCGTGCGAATACCTATTGATAGCAAAAAGAGAAGGTAATGCAGGTTGTCAGATGAATCTGGATAGTGATATAATGGTAATTCCAGGAGGTTTCCCAAGGTGACAGGTGAACCTGTGAAATAAGCATAAAGTAGCCAGGAGAGCAAAAAAGGATGATACTCCTTAGAGGTAACATCAATTATCAGGCAGTGAATAGAAGGCGTGAAGGTGATTAAATAGGGAGAGAGGAAGGTGGGAGGGATTTGCCTTAAAGGTATATCACATATATACACCTGCTTAACCATATATATATATATATATATATATATATACTCTAGCAGTACACCTCTGTATTAAGTCGTTGTGCCCTGGTTCATCACCAAGTACTAGCACCCCATCCCTAAGCGCAGACATATCCTACCATTATATATATATATATATATATATATATATATATACACACACGCACAGTTTTTATCTAATATACATAATGAGTGTTTTATGGAATACGATGTTATGTATTGTTTCTCCTAGAGAGCATTTAATTATTTTTTGCTAATGTATATCGACTATGTGTTTTTAAATATGCAGAGTCTGTTTTACTTAATTTATGGGTTAGATAATAATCGACCTGAATAAGTTACCCACAGAAGCTATGGAGTTAATAAGGAGGGTTAAGGACATCCAATAGAAATTGTTGGTGGGTCATATAATGGACTTTTCAGGAACAACACATCATCCTTGAAAAGGATCGTACTGGTGAAACGTGCTTCAGATGTAAACAGCTCATTGTAGACACCGTAACGGCTGTTTCTTGTTGAGTTGGAACTTCATTAAAACCTGTTTGTAGTCAGCCCGGCAGAGCGCCCTATGAACTATACTGCTGGATTTTTCCGATGGCAGAAGAAAGGTATGGGTTAGCTTAGCATCGGCAGGAGAGGATATACTACGTGGTGCCTTGTCACTTGATGGATGTTACTTTGTCCTGACGTGGTAACACGGATTAACTGTTTAGCAAGCCATATTCTTAGTATGGTTGGAGACAATAATTCTTGATGACAATATAGTCTGATCACTACAGAGATGGCTTATATCCCTACTGCACCTGATACCCCATTCAGAGCTGCCAATGCCTTCTTTATGGGCTACATTGGAAGGTGAATTGGCTGAATCATTTCCCTCTTTGTGTAAAGCCTGACATTAGCGAACTGCCAATTTGCTATGCTCTGCTGTAATTGTAGGTTAATGTCTCCGGAGACAATTCATATTTATATAGAGCCCTACATTAGAGATATTAACTCTTTACCCAGCATATAGATGTCGACAATGCTGTCTGATGTTTTCTTTTTTTTTCTTCTCCTCTATACCTGAGATTATCGTAGTTGACCAATATTTAAGGGCTGTGCGGTTTATATTCTAATGTCAACCCTACATTTGGCCCATGCATGTTTTGAATGTCAGTGGTACACTTTTAGTCAAGGGGTAATCAGAGTTTTTTTTGATAATTTCATTTTATATAACCTAATGTTACTCCATAGGTCTCAGGTTAAGAAATCCTCATAATTAGTGGAGGAAAAATATTTGAATATCGTACAGAAATATGCCCTTACTACATTGGGCTTAGCAGGATTTAAACCACTTATGTTTATACTACTATTAGTAAGTTTTAGTTTTATACATGTTGACACTATTCTTTTGCATTGCGCCTTAACCAGGGGATTCAGCTCCAATTATCTAGAGCTGTGCTATATTGGATAACTTGGCGACAAGCTCTTAATATGTACATCTACATTTTATATCCAAATGTTCCTTTAATATAACCGCATCATTTTTGTATATTTACTATTGCTCCTCTATACTTAATACAGGTGGCCTATACCATGTATTCTAATTAACATTTTCCAGATTATCACTGCTATAATATCCTATCTACTGCCATATACATAGTTATTTCACAGTTTTCTGGCCTCTATATCATGCTGGAAACTTATATATCTCAAAACAGAGCCGTAGGGGATATCCCCCAGATATGATCTTCCTAAGGGCTATACTGACTTCATCCCAATAGTTATCCCTAGCCTGAGTAATATAGTTGATATATTACTTGTCCTAAGTACAAATGGAAAATATTTGTCTATAAAGTTTAATTGCCTAGTATTTCTATGGGGTTTTGTTATATTTCTGTGTATGACCTTGACACTCTGAATGCTTATGGGATATGTACATGTTACAGCCCTTAATAGTTAAGTGGTGATGGTTACTTCTATTTAGGCTACCATAGTTAGAGAAAGGCTAATACTAAATCCACATTCCCCGATAACTTACTTTGATAAAATAGTGGACCATCCAGAATATTTCCTATAATATAGCCATAAGCCACTACTATTTTATAGTTTAATATTTTATCTACCTTCCCTATATTTGTTAGTGGTTATTGCTGCGTCACCCACTATAGGCAATGCTATATGATGCAATATAGTTCAATGAGATCTTGCTAGGACACTTCTTACTTAACTAACTGTGCTCTTTTATATAATTGTTTTAATGTGACAAATGCTATATTTAGTTACTGCTAAACAGAGTTAGCTAGCATTGTAAAGTTTACTGTTGACATTGCATGCTTTATGGTGGTGTTTTGTTTAAAGTCTTATCATGAAAAGATATATACTATTCATATATATGCTGGTTGCAATTAGCCATGGTCCCTAGATAATACCTAATTAGTGGTTCCTCTATTGCTTTATAGGGGCATAGATTTTAGTCATGATAAGTGTAATATATAGAATTTCTACTAGTAGGGTCTCATACGTGCATGCTCTAAGGGAAGATCAAAAATGTAACCCCTCATTTCTTCCCTAGGTAACTGATAGAAAAACCTAACTCATTAATTACTACCACAACTTTAAGCCTTCTAGCCTTGATCCTAAGTGAAGAGTACATGAAAGGATCCTAGCATTATGTAGACTTGACCTCCTAATTTGTTCTAGCATATCTGATGGTAGTTATTTATTGACACCTTCTACCTGCTATGACAAAACACCTAAGTCTCATTCATGCTTTCTGTCACATTACTCGTGCAAGAATGACATAATCGGCAATGTTTAACATTGGAGAAGTTTTCCTTCGTAATCTTAGAGCAAGCATCAGTTGTATACACCGTGCCCTGCTATCGGACTTCTCGGGTTAGGAACTGCCCCTAAAACAGTTATTTATATAAAATCCCTGTAGGGGCTATAGAGTAATCCTCCCGTTATTTAGTTGTACAGGCTTACACTACTTAGGACTTATCTTTGCTGATTTCAGGCACTTATCTGTTTTTATACATATTATACAACAGTGTTATGTCCTACTAGCCCTGACGCCATACTTCTCCAAAAGATGGATGATATACATATATATTCACATTCCAATAGCTACGTTATAACTCATATTTCTCTTTACATAGATCCCCATATTTACAAATCTGACATGCTGGCTGGCTCCGCCCTCCACCTCTACTGTATTTCGAGCGGCTCTCGCCCGCTGCATTCCCCCCCCCATAAAACTATAAAGCTAACTCCCCCCTGGCCCTAATTTTACTTGAATAGATACTTTACTTTCTATACGGCGCAGAGAGGACCATTTTTTTGTTTTTCCTTTATTAGAAAACTGAAGTCTCACTATAGATTGCCCAAATCTTATAATAATGTTTGAGCTATATGGATACATAATGCCCTTTCTACTGGGTTTTTTTTTTAATGTATTTCTTATCTAACGATACTGTATATGCAATTTTTTGGAAATGTTTTGGGACATACCCTTTATATTGTATATGTTTATGACTTCAATAAAAACTTTTTAAAACACACAAAAAAAAACTGTTTGTAATTTGCACCCGAGTGATTTGGAAAATTTGGCCAATAAATGCTTTTAAATTGCTTTGGATGTCCACAAGTCCAAGTTTAACTTATGATACACTTGTGCCTGCATAATTAGTGCTTGGTCACAGCTCTACTCTGTGTGAGTACGGAACCACAGTTTATAACATTGGTGTGCATCATAGGACTTTACTATTGTGTTTTCTCTTTTATTTAAGGACACCTGCAAGACCCCCCTGGGACTTCATATCCTATTTTGAGTGCTTTATATCTTATTTTTGTTTTATAATTCACTTTGCTGTTAAAGGGCTATTCTATATTAAATGCTATTTTTTTGTTAGAGCATGTATTTTTAAGACTAGCAACCCTGCCGCTCTATGGCCGGATTACAAGTTGTGCAGTATGGCTTTTCTGTGTGCTATATGGTTTTGCGGGGGGAATGGTCATAGATTTGATATTACAAGTAACAGATTCTGTCTTTCCTGCGTGCAATATGGCTTTTACTGCAACAATCCATTCTGCACTCAAAGAACTGCAGTTATGTGTTTTGCAAAACAAGTTTCACAAAACACATCACAAATACCTTAAAAATTAGTACACCTACACCCAGAAACTACACTAGTAACCCCTAAACCGCCATCCCCCCACATTGCAACCACTAAATAAAACTATTAACCCCTAAACTGCCATCCCCCAACATCGCATCCACTAAATAAAACTATTAATCCCTAAACCGCCATCCCCCCACATTACATCCACTAAATAAAACTATTAATCCCTAAACCGCCATCCCCCCCACATCGCAAAGTATTAAACTAATATCTAACCCCCTGACCTAACACCCCCTAACTTAACCCCAATTAAAACACACCAAAATTAAAGCAAAACTAAACTACCTATCTTACAAAAAATACCTGTAAAACAAAATTAAAACCTAAGCTTAAACAAAAAAACAAAAAACTAACATTACTATTACAAAAATTAAAAAATACTACGATTACAAAAAAACTAAAACTAAATTATCCAAAATAAAAAAATATTCCTATTCTAATACCCCCCCCAAAATAAAAAAAACCCTAGTCTACAATTAAACTACCTATAGGTCTTAAAAGGGCCTTTTGTAGGGCATTGCCCTGAAGCTAACAGCTCTTTTACATAAAAAATACAACAATTAACACCTAACATTATAACCCCCCACCCCCAAAATAAAAAAAATCCTAACTAAAAGTTTCCTAATCTAATCATTGCCCCCGAAAAAGGGCATTTGGATGTGCATTGCCCATAAAAGGGCATTCAGCTCTTTTAGTGCCCATAAAAAAAATACAAAAAACCCTATCACTAACCCCAAAATTGGTACTCACCGTTGATGAAGGGCGCCCCATCTTCATCCTGGCAATGTGAATGCATGATACCCCTTTTATATAGGGCACTCTTACATTCCTATAGGCTGATTTGATTCTTCAAATTCAAATCAGCCAATAGGATGAAAGCAGTTTTCATACTAATGGTTGATTTGAATTTGTTCAGCCAATAGGAATGCAAGGGAACCTTATATAAAAGGGGTACCTTGCAATCAATCTTCAGTGTGCGGCTGGAGATAACATGAAGAGGCCCTCCGTCGCCGATGACCTCCCTGCATTCGATGGAGCGCTGCCCTTCATCAATGGTAAGTACCAATTTTGGGGTTAGTGTTAGTTTTTTTTATATCTTTGGGGTAGTTTTTTTAAGATTATTTTTTTATTATGGGCACAAAAAGAGCTTAATGCCCATCCAAATGTTCTTTTAAGGGCAATTCTTAGATTAGGGATATTTTAGTTGGGGGTTCTAATGTTAGGGGTTAATTGTATTTTTTATGTAAAGAGCTGTTAGCTTTAGGACAATGCCCTACAAAAGGCCCTTTTATTTGTAGATTATGTTTTTTTTATTTTAGGGTGTTTTTTATTTTGGGGTATTAGAATAGGAATATTTTTTTATTTTAGATTTTTTTTATGTTTTGTAAGAGTAGTATTTTTTACTTGCATTTTTAATTTTTGTAATGTTAGTGTTTTTTTGTAATGTAGGTTTTTTATTTTTTGTAATTTTTAATTTTTTTAAATTAATGTTTTTTTTTTTTTTTTAGTTGAAGCTTAGGTTTTAATTTTGTTTTACAGGTAAGTTTTAATTTTTTTTAAGTTAGTAAGTCAATTCTTATTTTAATTTAGCTGCATTTTAATTGGGATTAAGTTAGGGGGTATTAGGTTAGAGGGTTTAGCTATTAGTTTAATACTTTGCAATGTAGGGGGATTGCGGTTTAGGGGTTAATAGCTTTATTTAGTTTTTGTGTGATGCAGGGGTGGCAGTTTAGGGGTTAATAGCTTTATTTAGTGTTTGTGATGCGGGGGGTGGCAGTTTAGGGGTTAATATCTTTATTTAGTGTTTGCAATGCGGGGGTGGAAGTTTAGGGGTTAACAGCTTTATTTAGTGTTTGCGATGTGGGGGGGGGGGGGGTGGCAGTTTAGGGGTTAATAGTTTTATTTAGCTTTGCGATGTGGGGGATAGCAGTTTAGGGGTTATTAGACTAAGGGTTTATGGTAGGGTTTTAATTTTTTGGCCCACTTTTTTCTCCCCATAGATTTCAATGGGGAATGTGAAAATGCAATGGTGATTTCGCAATCGCAGGCGTTTTTTTTCAACATTTTTTCTCTGTTGATCTCTATGGGGAATACGTGCATGAGCACGCCAAGTCGGAACATGGTTTGTGTGCAGTATGCGGCTTAACGCAGCATAACACATGCAAAAACTTATTTTGAAACTTGTAATGGCAGCGCAATGGAAAATGCAAAAAAGCCACAATGTGCGCAGGGTGTTCACAAAGGATTTGTCGTGCGATTTGTAATCCGGGCCTATATGTGGAAACTGTTGCTAACCCAATCAGAAGTGCTAGTGCATGGCCTTGCTATGTGACTAGTGCTGCTGTTTGGTTCAGCAGCAGTTTCATCTTGGGACCTACAGTGTTCTGCAACTGATGAGAGGTACTTAAACTATGTGTTTTACTCCTATGCAGGGGTTAAACACATAGAGTTGCAGGGTCGCAAGTCTTAAAATTACAAACTAACAAAACAGAGCATGTCATTTTTTTTATTTTTTTTTAACTACAATGGCCCTTTAAATGTCTGTTTCAAATTTCAAATTTGTAGACAAGTGTGTGTGTGTGCCCAAGTTGTTTTAGGTTGTAGGTTTTTTGTTTACTGTTCCTCTAGTAATATGGTAACAGCAAAATATTGTCACTCTTTTTTCCAAGTAAATAAATATTTATAATAATAATAATAATGTTTCAAACTGGTTGCAATTAAGTATTTTGGGCACGGGGCTCAAAAACCTTTATTTCCCTGGAATCATGGGAATGTGTGTGTGATTAGAGATATGAGGGTTGTCTGGAGGTTTCAGGGACTTAAATTGATTTTATGAATGGGTCATGAGTGTTTTTCTGACTCAATATTTGATCAATCAAGGGGTTTTGTAAGAAGTAAAGATCTAGGTCTACCTAGATTTGGAGCAATATTAATTTATAAGACTTGTGATGCCAAGAAACCTATAGCAGTTTGTACTTACCTTTTGTGCACTGGAGAGTGCACTTACCCCAATCCTCTCCTTGCCAGACACCTGGCCATGCTATCAGCAGGATTAAGGCGCCCTGCTCCCAGGACCTGCACTGCTTTAGTGCAGGTCCTAGGAGCCAACTGTGGTAAGTCTCCTGTTGGCCACGGCTCTGGCAAGAAGAGGATCGGGTTAGTGTGCTCTCCAGCACGGAAAAGGTTAGCATTAATGCAAAAAAAAATAAAATAAACGTATGACTACTGACAAATTTAATAGTATTTGTTTTCTTTCATTTTCATTGGTGCATTAATTCGGATATTTGTTTCATTAAAAAAATGTTACGGGGCGGAACCAACTACTGAAGAGACCAGACGAGTTCCTAGGGAGCTCCTCGCTCTAAGATCTAATATTTGGGGTCATCCATAACATATGTACTCAAATTTTCGACTAACCTACCAAAACTACCCCTAGGAACATCGAGGAGGGCACAGAGATTGTCCGGTAATAATATACCTCCTTAAGTAAAGCCACATGGTCAGCAACGCCATTACCAACTTCAGGCTTCTGTTACAAGTTACTTGAAATGCAATCCTTAATGCTCTACTTACTACATGATACCCCCCTGAGAAACCGGGTTATGAAACAGCTCCCTACACAGCATACCCTTTAGCTATATTATAAATATATTACTCGGCAGTCAGCCTTAAAAAGCTTCTTTCTCCTTGCTACATAAATGAAGGAGTTCCACAGAACCTTGCATGCCTTACTAAGGGAATTTGAACACAAACACAGGCAGCATTGATGACCTCATTGCAACAGTTAAATCCACAGTCAAGGAGGGAGACATCAGACATTATTCCCCATTGGAGCCCATTTCTACACCGACACTAATAAGAAATTGAATGCGCAAGGACTCATCTCTATCTAGAATGGAGGCACAACCTGACAGAGGAGAGGACGATGTCTCTGCGTACTTTCCCCCCACTCCGTTAGCCTAACAGCTGATACATTCACTCCCAGAGACAGCAGCTCACCAGAGTTTGGGGTGTACATTACATCACTGAGCCCAGAGCCTCAGCAACTTAGCAACCTCATTCACCATCCATCAGTGGCGGCTGATAATGGGGACTGTATTACATCACCTCGCTGGGGAAGAGCAGTCGGCTTTCTCGGTAGAGGTTTAAAGATTCTGCTTTCTACTACCTCCACCAAAGGACATAACATGTTGATGCCACTGAGTCCTCTACTTTTACAACCCAGCATCATTAAAGTGACCGGGCTTGCCTCCATTGATCAAAGAGATGAAGCGCAGAGCCTGTCCCATGATCTTAGGGCTGGTATCGGCTAAACATTAGCTGTATTTTGTCTAAGGACTCCCTTTGCCGAGAACTGTCCCTATAATAAGTCTAGGGGTGATGAGTCTTTATATGTGACATGATGTTATAGCTTCCACTGTTTATTAACCAAGCTCCCTAATTCATGCTGTTTTGCACTCTCCTGAGCAAAGTTTTCGTTTACTTTTTCTTTTTAGTAGCGCTATGGTTCTGCATAAGTTTATGATATTATGTCGTTAGTTCACAGGTTTTTCAGCCTACACTAACCCCCACTATGTGTATATTTTCAGATTGTCGCTATCATAAGGCTAGGTGTGATGAGTCTCTATATGAGACATGATTTTATAGCCTTCATTGTATGTTAACCAAGCTCCCTAATTCATGCCGTTTCGCACTCATTTGGGCAAGGTTTACGTTTACTTTTTCCCAGAGGTGCTAAGGTTCTACATAAGTTTATAGTATTCTGCCGTTAGTTAACAGGGTCTCATATTTATGTCATTATTTGCACTATTAGTTATGGATTAACTCATGAAGTATTTATGTGCTTATTCGGAGGAACCCCCACTAACACCCGCTCTGTGTGTATTTTCAGATTGTCCCGGGAATATATGGGATAGGGTTTTTGGTTTCTTTTTTCTTAATTTTTTTACTGGTAAACAAATGTATCCACTTCTTACTACACAGACTCCAATCAAACCACAAACTAGCAGTTGCCCTAGATTAAAATACCTGAGGAATATAGTGTCGAACACCTAATTGTTTCACGACTGTTAGAAGGCTCTACAGCACCCTCACTAATTGATAACCCCTAGTAGGCCTTTTAAAATATCCTTTTTATCCTCCCCCAGATATAAATCTAACTAAGCTAGTGATATACATGACTGCAGATCAGACTACCGCATTGCTCAGTTTTAGCCAACATCCAAATATTG
Organism: Bombina bombina; assembly: GCF_027579735.1. Taxonomy (NCBI): domain Eukaryota; kingdom Metazoa; phylum Chordata; class Amphibia; order Anura; family Bombinatoridae; genus Bombina; species Bombina bombina. Next base: position 920,188,350 of record NC_069499.1, read on the forward strand.
AACGGGTAATATTCCATAGATGCTAGATTCCCTCTCCTATATGTACTAAGGCCCAAGAGAGGCCATGGCAAGAGATAGTTTACCTCCCTCATGTTTCATACACTTAGTTAAGTCCCAAGTAATGGAGGGAATATTCACTATAAAATAAAATGAGGTGTATATCTTAGCTCCCTTTTATTTTTTTATTATAGGCTGCCTCATATACTATCTATATATATTATCTTCAAGGTTATACCATTTCACTTGTTTTTATCACAAAATGTTTAATGTCATGGTAGACTAATATTTTAGACGAATATTTTATCCACTTTTCTCACTATTGTCCTAATTATCAAATCTGAGTTTAATTATTCATTCGTATTTAAGCATAAGTTCACAATTGTGGGGAGGGTTATTATAGCTGAACACTTGTCCTGCTATCACAACAACCATATATTCAGATAACATGTGGATTAAAGGGACAGTCTAGTCAAAATTAAACTTTCATGATTCAGATAGGGCATGCCGTTTTAAACAACTTTCCAATTTAGTTCTATTATCTAATTTGCTCAATTCTTTAGATATCCTTTGTTGAAGAAATAGCAATGCACATGTGTGAGCCAATCACACAAGGCCTCTATGTGCAGCAACCAATCAGCAGCTATTGAGCATATCTAGATATGCTTTTCAGCAAGTGATATCAAGAGAATGAAGCAAATTAGATAATAGAAGTAAATTAGAAAGTTGTTTAAAGTGACATGCTCTTTCTAAATCACGAAAGAAAAAAATTGGGTTTCATGTCCCTTTAACAACCTCTACTCGTATATATTACTAATCTCACTTTGAATATAGCCTGTCTACCGATTTTTGTTATGCAAGTTCATGTACAGTATAATGTACTTTATCATTATAAAAACCTCAATAAAAGATAAAAATTAAAAAAAAAACTACTCTAAATTTTTTTTGTTTTACGAATGTGCATTTATAAGAAAATGAATGCGCATCTCTATTATTTATAATAAAGTACTGGCAGAGCTGAGCATGGGGAGATTAGAAAACAGAAGTTACAAAATGGATACTTTCATCAAATCTGTTTAACATGACAATACCTCTAATGACAACACAGCACAACATTTCTATAATTAATCTTTAAACAGGCAAATGTTTTAGATTACAGGATTACTTATGCAAATCTGATATAGAACCACACAGATGTATATGTGACATAGGGAAGAAAATCTATCCATCTGAACAGCCTGGATGATCATGGGATGACCTGTGATTTATGACCAAAGGATGGTGGCAAGTGACGATCTGTCTGGGAACACATTTTCTCCTTGATAAATACATACAAAGGGCTCTATTTATCAAGGTCTGGCGGACCTGATCCGACACTGCGGATCAGGTCCGCCAGACCTCGCTGAATGCGGAGAGCAATACGCTCGCCATATTCAGCATTGCACCAGCAGCTCACAAGAGCTGCTGGTGCAACACCGCCCCCTGCAGACTCGCGGCCAATGGGCCGCCAGCAGGGGGTGTCAATCAACCCGATCGTACTCGATCGGGTTGATTTCCGGCAATGTGTGTCCGCCTGCTCAGAGCAGGCGGACAGGTTATGGACCGCTGCTTCATAACTGCTGTTTCTGGCGAGTCTGCAGGCTCGCCAGAAACACAGGGCATCACATATGCCCCAAAGAGTGAGTCAATAAAGCTTTGTTTAAAGAAGCCATCTAACTGGGCAACAAGAAGTTATCATATGGAAGCCAAAGCATTATAAATTATGCTAGAACCTTAAAAATGTGATTATGAAGTTATTAATTGAATAAATCAATATCAATAAATACTGAAAGTTTTATGTATCAATCACAATTAAAAAAACAAAAACAAAAAAAAAAGTCTACTGCAAATAGTTTTCATAAGTGGTCTCCCAACCAGGTACCCAGATGGGCTTATAGGTTCATGTACATCCTTCCTGTCTCTAAAAGTTGACAATAAACTTGCATTTAAAGGTAATGTTGTGAAAAACAATTAAGAAAAATATACTTACCTTTAAGTAAAACTATATACATAAATAAAATAATCTGTTTGCCTTCATGCCTACCTATCTGGCTTTATTTACAAAAGATAATTATCTTTATTTAAATGAATATCCATTTTACATGTAATGATAAAAGTAATACTTGTTAAAATGTAATATGAATAAATTCTAGAATTATTACACAATCTATCAGTCTTTCAAAAATTAAATAAATAGGCAAAATGGTATCACATCTGATGTTCCTAAGCCAGTTACTGAGCAGGCCTAGTTCTCCTTAACATCTGCGGTTGGGAAGGATCTGGTGTATTTAGGACAGTATGGCAGTAGATACTCAGTGACTTTTTTCAGGACACCTGACACTTTCATTCCCTGTCTGGGAACAAGTCAAAAGTAAACCTGTGTTAAAAACTTTAGCTACAAATGACTGACAATTTAATTAACATATTTAAACTTGAGAAAAACGGTATATCAGTTACATTATTTGCCTGTTTGCCTCTCTTTAACACCTAAGCCAAATTCCTAAAATGTAGTAAGTTTCATTTGCATGCCAAGATCATTTGGAATTATTACCCTACGTCTATAAAAGTGTAGCTTACTACCATAGAAGGTGTTTTACTGTGGGGGATAAGTGTCAAATCATACCAAGTAGGCGTAGAACTACCATTTTTCATGATGGACACCTGGTTGCACAATGTTTTTTTATCGTGGCAAAAGGCAGGCAGTGACCAAGTGGTTCACGTGAGAGGTTGCAGGGGTTGTGTCTAAATCAAACAAGTGAAAGGCTCTTTAATTTTAAATTGGGGAAATCCAGAGGAGGTCTGCTACAGAATGCATGTGAATTCTGCTGACTAAGGGCTAGATTACAAGTGGAGAGTAAAAACCACTGGAAGTAAAGTTTTTACACACAAGTATATTGTTTGTACAAGCAAAACACGACGTGCGCAAACTTCAGGACTGCAGATACTGCAACCATGTTAACTTCTCCCCATAGACTTCAAACAAGCTGATTTAAAAAAAAACCTGACAATCACTTGCACGCTAACTCGACCACGTTTATCCAAGTGCACTCAACTCGACATAAGTTATGTATATTTTACATTTTAATGTTCTTCACATAGAAGCAGATGTTCTACTATGTGAAGAACAATGGAATGTAAAATATTTACAGTAAATACACAGTAAAAACAGTGTTAACCCTTTAACCAAAATGACGTAGATCTACATCCTGCAGTATGAAGTCCATTGTAGCACATAACTTAGATCGACGTCACAGCTGCAGAAAGCTCCAACAGTCTCGGCTGTCAAGTGAGAACTGCTGTTCCTGAGCTGTCTTTATTTGGTAACGGAGCATGTTCGGTGCTCTATCACCATATGAAGGCAGATCGTTGCAGACAGTGACTCTGTGTGGAAGGTGTCAGGTGGGAAGGTAATCTCTACTCAACATCAAAAATTAACCTTACAAGCTAACTGATTAACCCCTTCACTATTAGGAATATTAAGTAAGGTGCAATAGCGGTATCTGCTATTTCTGAATAAAGGGGATCCCAGAGAAGCTTTTACAACCATTTGACATATGACTGCAGTAGTTTTGAATAAATAATTTCAGTGAGGAACCCAAAGTTTGCAAAAAAGTTAATTTTTTTTATATGATCATATCTGGCGGCCAAATAGTGGCATCACATATACCAAAATGGACCTAGATCAATACCTTGAGTTGTCTACTTTAATAATACATATATATATATATATATATATATATATAATACAAATTCCAAAATTTAGCACTCTCTGTTCCTCACAATCAACTGCGGGGTGCCATCCAGTAATATCTAAAGTAATGAATCCAAGGGATGCACTCTCTCCGTAATGTGAAAAAAATGTTTTTTATTTCAAATGAGTGAACGTTTTCAGGGAGTGACCCCCGTCTTCAGACTCCAGTGAGAAAAAAGTGATATATATATATATATATATATATATATATATATATATATATATGCTTTTTATGGGTAAATCAAAAAATCTATTTCAGTTTAAACGGAGTCATAGCGATAATGCTAAAAATTCTACAGTACTTTTGGCAAGTTTTTCTCTCAAATTCCCGGTAGCGAAGGGGTTAAATATTAAAATGGATTTTTAATGCTTTGAGGTATTTGAGTGGAAAGGACTCCAAAGTGTATATATACTTATAAATCTATCTATAGTATGAAGATCTCTGAGACAGCAAGCCTAGAAGCAGAGCTTTGGCGCTCTACCAATTGCTCTTGAGATGCAGTGAGCAAAAGTTTATTTTATCCTATCCTGATAGTTATCTTGCCATTAGGCAACTACATCGTAGCTGCATATGCTCTAAGGCAGTAATACTTTTCTAATCTTCTGGGATACTGCTACTAATCGGTGGCCTGGAATTATTCCCTTTTATTGCCATGTGTATGGATTTTACTTTCAAACAAATCCAATAAATGAAGATAGCATTAAGCCCATAAATATCAGTTAAAAACATTGAAGCTCTTTTTTTCTCTGTTATAAGGTACAACTTTGAACAGTACAACATCCCTCCCTCTAAAAAAAAAAAGAGACAGGTCTATTTCAAACAACTTTATATAATCATTGAAGTTGGATCATAGGACTACAACATATTTAACCTAAATTTGAAAGGTTATCTGCTAATAATACACTTTAAAATCCTGTACAGATTTGTCTTTGACCTCTATTACCGGTTTCTACTGCTTCTGTGAATAATTTCTTCAAAACTGCAGAAATCACACAACCAGTTACCCCTTCTGACACTCCTACATTACAGAGGCCTTCTTCCCCGACTTCAGAACTACATTCTAATCCAGAAACTGTTCTAATTCCTCAGACATTTCTTAAACATCTGTCGTCAAAGCAAATCTCTCCACTCTCTTGAATCAAATGAGGCAATGTATTAAAGGGACAGTCTACCATAGAATTGTTATTGTTTTAAAAGATAGATAATTCCTTTATTACCCATTCCCCAGTTTTGTATAACCAACACTGTTATATTAATGTACTTTTTACCTCTGTGATTAACTTGTATTTAAGAACCTTCTTCCAGTCCCCTGATCACATGACTGTTTATTATCTATTGTCTTAAATTTAGCATTGTTTTGTGCTAAATCTTAAATAACCCCCTGTGCCTGAACACAGTGTTCTCTATATGGCCCATGTGTACTTTCTGTCTCTTTGTGTTGAAAAGAGATTTAAAAATCATGTGATAAGAGGCAGCCCTCAAAGGCTTAGCAATTAGCATATGAGCCTACCTATGTTTAGTTTAGACTAAGAATACCAAGAGAAAAAGGCAAATTTGATTATAAAAGTAAATTGGAAAGTTGATTAAAATTAAAAGCCCTATCTGAATAATGAAAGTTTAATTTATACTAGACTGTCCCTTTAAAGAAGAGATCTTGGAATTGAAAAAAGATATTACCAACATGGGTAATAGGGTAGAAAAATTGACGCTGAAATTACCACTACTGCAATCACAAAGATAAGGCATTGCTTACAAAATCACAGTGAACAGATCACTCTTCTACAAGACAAACTAGAAGATATGGAGAACTGGAACAGACGCAAAAATATAAGAATAAGGGGAATCCCTGAAACAATTGCTACGTCTGATCTGGATTCCTACCTACAATCTTTGTTTTCCTTCCTTAAAGACATATCAGAACCTCTAGATATGGAAACTGAAAGGGTGCACAGAGCATTATGCCCTAGGCCCAGCGAAGCGGGATGTATTAATAAAAATGGCTAAATATAAAGAACTAATGATATAAGCAAGACGCAAGGAACCAATTAAATACAATAATACCCCGCTAAAACTCTATCTAGACTTGTAAAGAAGGAACTACAGACACTCACATCACATTCAGGTGGGGATTCCCATTCAAACTTCTGGTGTGGAAAAACAGGACAGCGATCTGCAGTCTGCAGATGGCGATATCTCAATTTTCAGAAGCTATAAATAACTCCCCCAGATCTTACCCCTCCTGCTCCTCACCCACTCAGAGATTAAACTCCTACTCCACATGACCAGCTCCCTCAGAGATCCACTTGGTAAAAAGTGGGTAAGAAGAGAAACGGAACCAGCAGTTCACCTCTTAAATCTGCAGCTCCAGTGGACTGAAAAATGATCTTCAAGATTTGGTATTTCTCAATCCTTATACAATCAGGTTAAATTGATATACACTCTTTGCTTAAAGGGACACCGAACCTAAATTTGTTTTTTTTCATGATTCAGATAGAGCATGCAATTTATAGCAACTTTCTAATTTACTCCTGTTATCATTTTATTCTTCATTCTCTTGCTATCTTTATTTGAAAAAGAAGGCATCTAAGCTTTTTTTTTGGTTCAGATCTGTGGACAGCACTTTTTTTTGTTGGTGGATGAATTTATCCACCAATCAGCAAGAACAACCCAGGTTGTTCACCAAAAATGGGCCGGCATCTTGCATTTCAAATAAAGATCCCAAGAGAATGGAAAAAAAAATGATAATAGGAGTACATTAGAAAGTTGCTTAAAATTGCATGCTCTATCTGAATTACAAATGAAAAAATTTGGGTTCAGTCTCCCTTTAATAGTTATATATTATATATCGTATAATCAGTATGTTTATTACAGTTTAATATCATACCCTAAATAAATCCTCACTAGCCACAACCTGGGGGATACATTTTGGTAGCACTTTGATGGCTATTGCATAGTTTTAGTTATTTAACTATACATATAACTTTTAGAAGCCAGACACACTCCACATATTGGGGCCGAGTTCTCCCCTAATTATTTTGTTTCAGAGACATACATTCTCAAATCTTGATAAAATGCATCAAATATTTAGCTTATGTTCAAGATTTTTAATGTTTACTTTATTGTTTTTTTTATTCATGTTCGTCCTGCTTTTGCCAAACAAACTAGGTTTATAGTATTCCAAAAACAAAGCTTAAGTTACTTAACCCATATTTAAAGTGATGTCAAAACGAAGATGTGTTCAAATTATCACTCAAAACGTTAAGGGATTCAATATCCCTCAAAAAAGATCTATGGAGGGGGGATATCTTTCTCCTACAGGAGACACATTTCAAGTCGGAACAAATCTCAAGGTATTTTTCTAATTACTACTCTGTCTGGATAAAATGATTGCCTCAATCTTGTCACTTAGGAAAGGTCCATTGATAGTTGCAGGGGACCTAAATTTTACCCTAAACCATTCCTTGGGTTGTTCAAACCCTTCTAAATCCCATACTGATTGCTCATTACAACTTATGGGACAATCGCTTAAAGTTTTTCAAAAGTGTTTGAAGGTACATACAGCTTCAATCGAGAGACTACTCATTTTCGTCTCCAAATAAATCAAACTCAAGGATTTATTATATCTTCGTTGATCACCTTGCATTATCACATATTATGTACTCACTTATTAGTCACACTACGTGGTCAGATCACCCCTTAGTTCAAAGCATAATGCGCAGACCATCTGCCCCATTTAGAGAATTTTCCTGAAGACTTAATCATAATAAGGACGCAGACACCTCACCTACAACATTGTGGGAAGCCCACAAGAGTGTAGTGAGAGGAGAATTTAAGATCAAAAGTAAACTAAGTAGAATAGAATTTATAGCACTAGAAGATTAAATAATACAATTAGACCTTCAATATAAATTGACACCAGATAATACAGAAGACAAGACTGTATAATATATAGAACAAGACAAATCGTACTGTATACAACAAAGAACTCATAGAATATAACAAAAGAGAATGGGAGGTTCTTTTAATCCCTTCCATCCGGACTAATTGAAATTGCTAGATTGTTCATGCGATCGCGTGATTTTAATGATCGGATTGTGTGGGGGGTACCTATGACGCTAGGCACACCTTCCAGCCCGCGATCCCATTCAGGAAGCACCTTTGCCTTCAGGCGTTTTATGCCGTTCTAAGGGCACTAAAGCCCACTGCGGTTAGGACGGCATAGAAAGTCATAAGGACGAGAAGGGGCACATATGTACACACACATATGTACACACACATATAAATAAACACACATATGTATACACACAAACATACATACCTACATATGTACACACATACAAATAAACACACACACATACGTACACATACATATATATGTAAACAAACATACATACATACATATATACACACATATATACACACACATAAATATGTAAACACACATACATATTGTATATACACACATACAAATATACACACAGACATAACATACGTACACACACATACATACATATATACACACATACATACACACATAAATATGTAAACACACATACATATTGTATATACACACATACAAATATACACACAGACATAACATACGTACACACACATACATACATATATACACACATATATACACACACATAAATATGTAAACACACATACATATTGTATATACACACATACAAACATACACACACAGACATACATACGTACACACACATACATACATATATACACACATACATACACACATAAATATGTAAACACACATACATATTGTATATACACACATACAAATATACACACAGACATAACATACATACACACACATACATACGTATGCATACAAATATACACAAGCATACATACATATGTACACGTACACATACAGTACATACATAAACATACATATATACTGTATGTACACACACATACAAATACACACACACATATACACTTTTAAAGACTTCCCAGTCCAGTGCTTTGTTAAATACCATATCCCTTTAAATTATTTTTCAAAAATAAAGCATTAGTTTGCATTTAATATGTATAAATGTAAGTGAAATACTGTATTTCAATATATTTTTCATGTATTGTATTATGTATATGCACAAGTGTTATTGATTGCACTTCACTTGCAATCTAGCCCTTTGTCATTTATATTCATATGCAATTGTTTTTTTAATCTCAGACAGATTAAGAGACGTTGCAGCATTTTTTCCTCCATTGAGTCTGACAGGGACATGGACACATATTTCAGGAATATGCTAGAAGAGCAAGAAAAAAACACACAGAGCTGCGGCCAATAACAGTTTACCATCGATATGAATTATACAAACCTTAAAATATGCTGTACATAGATTGTAAATATATATATTTTTTAATTAATTGTTTGTATCCTTATTAAAGTTAGTTAGTTGTTAGTTATCAGGACTGTGGTCTCTGTTTAATCTCAGTTGTAAAGGAAACGCGGCTGATATATCTGTCTCTGCCTTTATTGGCAATAACAAAAGATTCAATCCAGATTCAGGACACAGTCATTCTCTCAGTTGTATAAGAAACCCTGAGCCCTGAATATCTGCTTACATCACTATGTATAATATCTGCTTACATCACTATGTATAATATCTGCTTACATCACTATGTATAATATCTGCCTACATCACAATGTATAATATCTGCTTACATCACTATGTATAATATCTGCTTACATCACAATGTATAATATCTGCTTACATCACTATGTATAATATCTGCTTACATCACAATGTATAATATCTGCTTACATCACTATGTATAATATCTGCTTACATCACTATGTATAATATCTGCTTACATCACAATGTATAATATCTGCTTACATCACTATGTATAATATCTGCTTACATCACAATGTATAATATCTGGTTACATCACAATGTATAATATCTGTTTACATCACTATGTATAATATCTGCTTACATCACTATGTATAATATCTGCTTACATCACAATGTATAATATCTGGTTACATCACAATGTATAATATCTGCTTACATCACAATGTGTAATATCTGCTTACATCACTATGTATAATATCTGCTTACATCACTATGTATAATATCTGCTTACATTACTATGTATAATATCTGCTTACATCACTATGTATAATATCTACTTACATCACTATGTATAATATCTGCTTACATCACAATGTATAATATCTGCTTACATCACAATGTATAATATCTGTTTACATCACTATGTATAATATCTGCTTACATCACTATGTATAATATCTGCTTACATCACAATGTATAATATCTGCTTACATCACTATGTATAATATCTGCTTACATCACTATGTATAATATCTGCTTACATCACTATGTATAATATCACAAAAATAAGCGTGAACAATATTATCATTTTGCTAATTGAAAAACACATACATCAATACAACTCTTATTATGCCCCAGATCTATGCAGCTACTGCTCTTCTGGTTAGCTCAGCTCCCCCCTCTGTCAAGTGTCAGTCACCCCTCTGTCACAGGATGTGCATCTATTGTCAATAATATTATCTCTTGCCAGCAAAGACTGGAAATAACATTTTAACCCTTGTATGACTTTATAACATAGTGTCATATATACTACTGTTGCTTTAAGGAGGAAGCTCTCTATCAGATATACTACTGTTGCTTTAAGCATACTCCTCCCTCTAAACAGCCTATTTAAATCAAGCCTTTTCCATCTATTCATTGCTTGATTATTTGCTTGCTGCCTAGAGGTTACTCCTCAGTAAATATAATAGTTTAGCCTTTTTGAACTCTTTTGCCAATCACTGCAGATTTTTGCTCAAGTCCTGCTCTGCTTTTGTTTGGAAATATACTTTCTCTGAAGTCACAGATTTTCCTAGTCCTGCTTTATTTAAGTAAACAGTTACCTTGCAGCTGAAATTACCTTAATCATCTGTTGTTCATCAGTTGTATAGCAGTGAGGTCACTCTCCAGCATTTCACTTCTCAGCTCAACTTGTCCGGAACACACGGATCTCTTTCTGGCTGCATGGCTAAAACCTGCAGCTGCAACCTGTGAGAACTGCTCCTCTATTCCTACTAGCTCCGGTGCCGATAAGCTTGCTAGCTACAGCCTTCTCATTAGGAAAATTTCACTCATGCTTATAAAATCTAATATCTGTTTGTCATTTGTTGCTCAGATCTAGTTTAATTAACTATGCAAAATATTCATATTTTTTACTTGTCTTGTTGCAACGGTATATTCCTAACAATTCAGCTGATTAATATATAATTATATCTGTCTATTATCTTTGTGTATTCCTCATTGCCAACCACTTTATTTATAACCTCCAATAGAAATGTTATTAGACTTTATTTTGTGTGCTTTAGGTTTGTAATTCAATGTTACAAATTTAAAGCTACAGTACCTGCTAAGTTAAACACAGCTCTGATTTATCATACCAGTGCTGTTAATTCGCTCAGCTACACACTATTTATACTAGGCAAGTTAACTAGTTCTTTATATATTAACTAGTTAGACATTGCAGTATAATCAAGCCATATATACATTAAAAAAAAAAAAACTTATTTAGAATTATTATTCATTTTTTTTAATTTATTTTATAGATCACTTTTTCTATTTATTAGAATGGACCCAGTAGAGGTATCAAATCATATGTCAGCTCTCAACCAAAAGATTGAGATATTGGCTCAAGGCTTAAATGACCTTCAAAAAGAAAATGGCATTTTAAAAGTGTTAATGAATGCTATTATTTCTTCAAGAAATTCAGAAATACTTGAACCTTTAGTAAATCCACCTATGGTTTTCTCTGATAATAGAGATTTCAGAACCTCTTGTTTGATGTTTTTTTGCCATGAAACCTAAAACTTACACAAATGATAGAACTAAGGTTTGCACAATTATTTCCTTTCTTAAAGGAGAGCCGAGATTATGGGCAAACAGGTTTTATGAAACCAATAATATCATATTGAACACTGTTGATGATTTTTTTTACAACCATGGCTACCTTGTATGATGATACAAACAAACAACTTACAGCAGACACTAACCTGAGAGCTCTTAGACAGGGTAAAAGACAAGTGGAAGAATATATTTCTGAATTTCAAATGTGGGCTATAGATTCTGGTTGGAATGCTTTAAGCCTAAAAAAAAAAAAAAACAGTTTCGCATAGGCTTATCTGAGACATTAAAAGATGAACTATCAAGAATAGAAATGCCTGAAACTTTGGAAGCATTAATAAAAGTTAGTGTGATACTTGATAGAAGATATAGAGAGAGAGGCTGAAAACTCATTCACAGATTATAATCAAAAGAAAATGTCTATGTCTAACAACTCTAAAAGCCCTAACACAGAAATACCTATGGAGATAGGAACCATAAAAGGCTCTTTAAGCCAAGAAGAAAAGATAAGAAGACGGTTATCAAAATTATGTTTATATTGCGCCAGTCAAGACCACTCTGTATCTAATTGTCCACTGTTAGCACGACAGAGAAAGGGTAAGAAAGATTTCTTTACTCAAATTTGTAACACAAATTCTTCTAAAACTCACTGTTCATGTACTCTTTCTTTACAGTGGGATCAAATTCTCATCAACTCAGAAGCAATGATTGACTCCGGTGCATTTGGTTTGTTCATGGATGATAATTTTGCAAAACAAAATAAAATTCTACGTGTGTTAAAGCAAATTCCGTTACCCTTTAGGGTTATTGATGGTTCTTACATCCAGAAGGGTCCAATCATACATAACACAATACCTCTTTTAGTATCTTTCCACACAGGTCATAAAGGGTATATATAACTTTTGATATTATCCCCTCATGTATTCATTCAGTCATACTTGGATATCCTTGGTTAACAAAACATAATCCTCAAATAGATTGGTCATTAAACAAAATTACTTTCTCATCAGACTACTGTTTAAATACTTGTTTTTCACATATATCAATAAGTATTGCAGAACCCTATCCTCGGGTATATAAGGAATTCTCAGATGTATTTGATCTAAAAGAAGCTGAGAACCTGCCCCCACCCCCCCCACAGAATTTACGATTGTCCAATTGAAACTATACCTGGGGCAACCATACCTTACGGGAAAATTTATCATTTATCCCAGTCTGAATTACAGTATTTGCAGCAGTATTTGGATGAGAACCTTAGAAAAGGGTTTATACGACCATCTACCTCACCAGCTGGCTCAGGTATGCTTTTCTTGAGGAATAAGGATAAAACCTTAAGGCCTATAATAGACTATAGGGCTTTAAACAGTATAACAGTTAAGAATAGATATCCCCTTCCATTGATAACAGAATTGCTAGAATGTTTATCGAATGCAAAAATATTTACAAAGCGCGACTTAAAAGGTGCATACAACCTCATTAGAATCAGAGCAGGAGATGAATGGAAAACTGCATTCAGAACCAGGTACGGATTGTATAAGTATGTCGTAATGCCTTTCGGCTTATGTAATGCCCCAGCAACATTTCAGGCATTCATAAACGATATCTTCGGGGATCTCATGGATATATGTGTAATTGTTTATTTAGACTACATCTTAATTTATTCTACTTATATTAAAACTCATGTTAAACATGTAAGATGGGTGTTATCTAGACTCAGAGACCACAGACTGTTTGCCAAATTAGAAAAGTGTCAATTCCACAAGACCCCTATAAAATTTCTTGGCTACATCCTCACCCCAGAAGGCATAATGATGGATCCAGAGAAGGTTACTGCAATAATAAATTGGCCACGTCCCACAACATTAAAAGCCCTTCAACGATTTTTGGGGTTCACAAATTTTTATAGAAGATTCATTTACAATTATTCAACTGTGGTAAAACATTTAACCAGCCTCACTGGAAGACACAAAAATTAATTTGGACACAAGCTGCTGAAGAAGCTTTCTATCTTTTAAAAACAAGTTAGGACAGCACCAATTTTACATTTATCTGACCATACCAAGCATTTTGTTCTTGAGGTTGATGCCTCTGACACTGGACTTGGAGCAATTTTATCACAGAAAAAAGATCTAAAATCGACCCTACATCCTATTGCTTTCTATTCCAGGACTAACTACTGCCGAATCTCACTATTCAGTAGGTGACAAGGAATTACTAGCGGTAAAATCCGCACTTGAAACATGGAGACATATATTAGAAGGGACCACTTTACAATTCACCATATATACAGACCATAAAAATCTCGAGTATCTAAGGAAGAACAAAACTTTATCTGCGAGACAATTAAGGTGGTCATTCTTCTTTGATCGGTTTAACTTCATCATCACATACAGACCAGCCCAAAGAAACATTAAAGCTGATTCACTCTAACAGATTCATGAATCTGACACTAAAATTCACATTCCTACAACAATTATACCTAATGAAAAGATTGTGGGTGTAACAACACCCGAACAACAATTTTTAAAAGCCTTACGCGAAGATGAAACTCTGCCTCGTTCAGAACTTCATCAAGAACCATCTGGTCTGTATTACCATGGAGACAAACTATATGTACCACGATCTTTACAACTTGATATACTTAAACAACATCATGATTCCCCCTTAGCAGGACATCTTGGTATACAAAAGACCATAGAGTTGATAGGAAGATCATATTGGTGGCCGAATTACAGGAAGAATATCTATGATTACATACAGACATGCGAGATTTGTTCAAGAACAAAGATAGAATATCTTAAACCAGCCGGACTCCTAAGACCCTTACCAATGCCCGACAAACCTTGGTCAACAGTATCGCTAGACTTAATAGTTGATTTACCTAACTCCCATTCCTATAATACCATAATGGTTGTGGTAGACCACTTAACGAAGATGGCACACTTTCTTCCACTAAAAGGATTACCTACTGCTATACAGACCGCTAAGTATTACATTAACCAGATCATGAAATTGCATGGGTTACCTGACATAGTAATTAGTGATAGAGGCACTCAGTTTACTTTGACATTTTGGAGACAAATCTGTCGAATACTGAAGATTAATTCTTGCTTATCCACTGCGTATCATCCACAAACGGTCTCACAGAACGAGTGAATCAAATTTTGGAACAGTATTTAAGATGTTACATAACCCATCTACAAGACGACTGGAGTGAATTTAATAACCCTCAAACAACATTTGTCAGAGGCAAAAACAAGACAAAAAGTTTATTATGTCACCGATCTCTGCCTAATTACAAAATATCTGATTTAGTCTGGTTGTCTACCAAGAATTTACACTTGCAAGTACCCTGAAAGAAACTTACAATACAGTTTATAGGGCCATTCCCTATCTTCCGGATACTTAGTCCTTCTACCGTTACTCTTCAGGTACCTAAGCACTACACCATTCATCCAACGTTCCATGTATCCCTACTCAAACCTTACGTAAAAGATCAAAATCCACGAAGAATACAACCTCAAGGACCTCCAATTTCTGTAAACAATCATGACGAATATGAGGTGGAGCGCAAAATGGATTCGCGGAAGAGATTTGGAAAACTTCAGTACTTAATCCGATGGAAGGGGTATGGGCCTGAAGAGGACTCCTGGGTTCTCTCTACTAATCTCCATGCACCGCTACTAATTAAGTCTTTCCATAAGCGATATCCTTTCAAACCACAGGATTGAATACTCGAAGAGTATTCTTTTGGGGAGGATTCTGTCATATATACTACGGTTGCGTTAAGGAGAAAGCTCTCTATCAGATATACTACTTTTGCTTTAAGCATACTCCTCCCTCTAAACAGCCTATTTAAATCAAGCCTTTCCATCTATTCATTGCTTGATTATTTGATTGCTGCCTAGAGGTTACTCCTCAGTAAATGTAATAATTTAGCCTTTTGTTTGGAAATATACTTTCTCTAAAGTCACAGATTTTCCTAGTCCTGCTTTATTTGAGGTAATTTCAGCTGCAAGGTAACTGTTTACTTAATCATCTGTTGTTCATCAGCTGTACAGCAGTGAAGTAACTCTCCACTCTCCAGGATTTTACTCGTCAGCTCAACTTGTCAGGAACACACAGATCTCTTTCTGGCTGCATGGCTAAAACCTGCAGCTGCAACCTGTGAGAACTGCTCATCTATTCCTACTAGCTCCGGTACCGGTAAGCTTGCTAGCTACAGCCATCTCATTAGGAAAATTTCACTCATGCTTATAAAATCTAATATCTGTTTGTCATTTGTTGCTCAGATCTAGTTTTATTAACTATGCAAAATATTCATATTTTTTACTTGTCTTGTTGCAACAGTATATTCCTAACAATTCAGCTGATTAATATAATTATATCTGTCTAATATCTTTCTTTGTGTATTCCTCATTGCCAACCACTTTATAACCTCCAATAGAAATGTTATTAGACTTTATTTTGTGTACTTTAGGTTTGTAATTCAATGTTACAAATTTAAAGCTACAGTACCTGCTAAGTTAAACACAGCTCTGATTTATCATACCAGTGCTGTTAATTCGCTCAGCTACACACTATTTATACTAGGAAAGTTAACTAGTTCTTTATATATTAACTAGTTAGACATTGCACATAGCCAGTGAGTACAGCTTGATGAATGTAAACTAGCAGTTCAGCCTTTAGAGAAGCTAATCTGTATATATCAATAGTACCCCATTCCCTTCTCTCAGTAACCACAGCTAATGCTATAAGCAACAGTAATATAAACCTAAATACAGGTACACGAGAAGGAAACGTTCACCAATAATTGAAGAGAAAATTATATGAGAATGCTTAAGAGGAATTAGCAAATATTTATTACTATACTAGTCAACTTTAAAAAAAAAAAAAAAAAGCCAAATAGAGGCAGTTGGAACACATTTGTAGCTGCATTCTGATGTGGTTGCCCTCCGCTCACGTCCCAGACTGCCCCAGACAACCTGGCCTGCTTGCATAAGGAACCTAAACACTCCCCCTCTACCCCCCCCCCAGTTCTCTTGACTTGCATAGTCCAGCCAGCACCCCAACATGTAGCAGACTTTAATCTGAGAAATGATATAGGAGATTTACAAGTATATCAAATCATAGTTTGCTCTTTGAGTTTATAATATTATATTTAATTATATTATTAAAGGGACATTATAATAATATTAACTCCTCCACTGGTGAGATATTTTACAAGTAACAATACACAAATGGTTCAGGGCTCCACTGTGATATCCAAAAATCATTCCCACTTGTAGCATATAATATTTCAAAGTTATTGGTGTACAGTGTTAAAACAGATGTAACAGTCATCAAAGGAAAAAAAATAACTGCAAACGCGTTTCATGCGGGATCACAAGGGGCGAAGAGTCCGCATGAAACACATCTGAGATTTGCAGTCATTTCTTTTCTTATGATGTGTTACATCTGTCTTTAACACGGTACACCAATAAATTTAGAATGTTATATGCTACGAGTGGGAACGTTTTTCGGATATCACAGTGGAGTGAATTCTCCTATGAAAAGTAAAGGAGCTCACTGGAAAGGGTAACTTTGCGGTGTAGAACTAAGTTAGCAAAACCCATTAAACAAACAGAAGCAATCTGAAGTTTGTAGACATCAGTATACATCTAAAACTTTGGGGCTTGTTTAGAAGTCTGGAAATCAGTACAATGTTATTTAAAAATAAGCAAAACTATGCATTGATACAAAAACATTCCCAGATGGGCTATATAAATGGATTGTCTACAAAACATTTATGCAAAGAAAAATCTAGTGTGCAATGTCCCTTTAAGTATGAATGTATTTTTTGCACAGCCAGTGTACTTAAATTAGATTTACACTGTACATATTTAATACAATTTTGAACGCTTTTTGATGCACCTTAACAATAGGTATAGATATATATGGTATCAAAATACCATCAGATATATTTATGAATAAATAGAACATATTCTGCTATGTGCAGAACATTGGAATGTGAAATATTAATATTTTCATGTCAGGATAGTGCAATTGAGAATATGCCTTCAGGTCTGACCGTAAGTAGGGTGTTGGGTTTTTGCCAGGAGTTAACTACAGATGGGTTCATGTTCATACAGGACAGTATGGTTGAAACACTGAGCCTTTACCTTACCACTAACATTCTCATTTGTGAACAAGCTGAATATAAACTTGCATATAAAAGTTATGTTTTAAAAGAGTAAATTCAGAAACTGAAAAAGATGTTCACATATGATAAAATATATACATGTATTATGTTATCTGTCTGTCTGTATTTCTTTACAATGCATAATTATCTTTATTTGAAATAATATATATTTTTTATGCAATGATAAAATGAATAGTTGTTTAAATTAATATAAATAAATTATAGTATAATAATTAATACTCAATTATCAATCTTTCAAAATTTAAATACATTTGTAAACACCTAGCACACATGATGTTCCCAAATAGTCTCCCCACCAGGTACTGAACAGGCCTGGCCTTCCTTAACTTCAGAGGTTGGGAAGGATCTGGTGTATTCAGGGACAGTATGGAAGTAGACACTGAGTAACATTTATAACAAATATAAGAGTACTGACAACAGAAGTATTAAAGAAAGTGGAGTAAATAGTAGTCTAAGTAATAGACAAGCAGAGAGTATGGATGTGAAACCTAAAACCATTAATTGTGATTCGACTAAGACAAATATAGATCAGGCTTTTTTATTACCAAGAAGTCAAAAAGAAGGAAAAGGAGAAGAGGTAGAAGGAATAAAAGAAACAAATTCCAATACAGAAAGAATGACAAAGATGCAGTTAACAGGCAACATATACCAGCTGAGGACATTAAAGGGCAGGGACAAATAAGGGATTCCTTAGTTATTAATTTATCTAGTATCCCTTTGTCATATTCCTGTAGCTTTAAGAACTAAGACCAACCCACTCATTCACCTCCCTTTAAAGGTGTGTTCAGTACACCTGTGCTTTGCTTGATAATTGAAGTTTGTAGTTCCCACTCTGCTTCAAGCTCTAAAGCTAAATTCTACAGATCCTGCTTTTGTACCTGTTAAAGGAAATCCTTGTTGTCATTTCTCCAGCTTCTAAACCTAAGAAGCATTTCCTGCTGCTTTACACTTCAAGGAACAGTCTTTGGCAGCAACTCTTGCAAGTCTGTGTTAACTCTGCAGTCTGATTTTCCAGCCAGCTCCATTACTGAGTGTTTACCTCTACCAGGAAATAAGAACATCTTCCCTGCTGTGATCCATTTTGACTCAGTGCCAACTTCGCTCTCTGCAGTTCTAAACTCACTCGCAAGTATCATTAATTTTATATACAATTGTCTCTAGCTGTATATATTCTTATCCAAAGTTCTGCTGACATACAAACTGTTAAAGTGCTCACAACTGGTTAAATCTGGTTCTCTCCTTCTCTCTGTATCACACACTCTGCCTGCTGTAACCTGATACCTCTTGATATATGGACACTGCAGACTGCAAATCAGTTTCTCATTTCTAAGCTTAACTATAAAGAGACTTTGCTATAAAATTCTGCTTTTCTCAGACAATACCAATAAGCTGCTTGTTTGCTGCCTTCTATCTTTAAAGAACACAACTCTTTACAACTGTGTAAAATATACAAAGGCTTCATTTCATCTGTTTTATTCACTTTATTTTGATTTTGTAAAGTGTTATAAAAAGAACTTGTACTAAGTAAACCAGCTATCTCCCTTGGTAATAACCTTTTGTATAAGCCTGTTTTACTTAAGGTTCTCTGGGAATAGCCACATTATACAAGCTTATAACAGAATTATCAAGCCATAAAGAAATTTACTAACATATATACATTATAGTTTAAAGCTTGTATATAAAAAAATCATGGATCCTGCCTCAATGGCAATTGAAATAGCTTCCTTAAACCAGAAACTTGAAATTTTAGCACAAGGTTTGACTGAAGTTAAAAATGAAAACCACACCCTGAAGAGGTTAATGAATGATTTCTTTTCAAGGAAAGAGGCTGATCACCCTGAACCACAGGTTAACCCTCCACACATTTTTTCTGGTGAAAGAACACGCTTTCGTGAATTCAGAAATGCATGCATGCTGATGTTTTCCATGAAGCCCAGGACATATTATACTGACAAGATCAAGGTTTGTACTACCATCTCTTATCTAACTGGAGATCCCCGTTCGTGGGCTGATAAGTTTTATGAAACTGATGATCCTATTTTGAATTCTATCAGTGAATTTTTTAAGGAGATGGCTGTCTTATATGAGGATTGCAACACCCAGTTAACCGCAGAAACAAATTTGCGCACCCTGAAGCAAGGCAAACGTCCAGTTGAGGACTATGTGGCAGATTTTCAGCTCTGGGCTACAGATTCACAGTGGAATACTGTAAGTCTAAAAAACCAATTCCGTTTAGGTCTCTCTGAACATCTTAAGGATGAGATCTCTCGCATTGAACCTCCAGACACCATGGAATCCCTCATAAAGATATGCATAGCCATGGACAGACGATACAGAGAGAGGAGAGCTGAAAAACAACACCCAGAAACTTACCTCAAAAGGTTTACACCCTCTCATTCTGAAAAGACCTCCACAGCCCCTGTGCCCATGGAAATTGGGGCCATCCGAGGACCATTATCCCAAGAAGAGAAACAGAGAAGGAGGATTTCAAACCTCTGTATGTACTGTGGGAATAAAGAACACAGTGTCTCTTCCTGCCCTATTCTGAACCGGCAAAAAAGGGGTAAGATTCTTATAGTTAACCCAAATACTGATAACATTCATGAATCACAATTAACTTTCACATTGTCTTTACAGTGGGACCAGCATCTTCTCAAGACTGAGGCGCTGATAGATTCTGGAGCTTATGGAAGCTTCATTGACAAAACCCTTGTAGATACTAAAAAAATACCTTGTGTGCAAAAGCAAACCCCTATCTATGTGAAAGTTATTGATGGCTCTACTTATTTAAAAGGCCCAATCACACACCATACTGTTCCTTTACTTGTCTCTTGTAACATGGGTCATACAGAATACATTACGTTTGATATCATTCCTAGCTCACTACACCCCTTAATATTGGGTTATCCTTGGTTAAGAAAACACAACCCTCAAATAGACTGGAGCAGTAACACAGTAACTTTCTCTTCCCCATACTGTTCTGCTACCTGTTTTCCCTGTGTGGAAATCAAAACTCTACACCCTCATATACCATTGCAGTATTCAGACTTTTCAGATGTATTTGACCTTAAGGAAGCCGAAAATCTACCTCCACACAGACCTTATGATTGCCCCATTGATACTAAACCTGGGTCTATCATACCGTTCGGCCGAATTTTTCCACTCTCTCAAAAAGAATTAAAATTTCTCAGAGAGTACCTAGACGATAATCTAAGGAAAGGTTTTATTTCTACCTCAACCTCTCCTGCAGCAGCGGGCATATTCTTTGTCACAAATAAAGATGGGACCTTACGCCCAATCATTGACTACAGAGCATTAAACTCTATTACGATTAAAAATAGGTATCCACTTCCTTTAATACCTGAATTACTTGAACGGTTAACAGATGCAACCATCTTTACCAAACTAGATTTGAAGGGAGCATACAATTTAATCAGGATAAAAAGCGGTGACGAATGGAAAACAGCATTTAGAACCCGTTATGGTCTCTTTCAATATAATGTTATGCCATTTGGCTTAACTAATGCTCCGGCCACATTTCAATTTTTCATAAACGATATTTTCAAAGACTTAATGGATGTGTGTGTTGTAATATATCTAGACGATATTTTGATATACTCCAAAAATCTAACTGATCATGTAAAACATGTAAGATGGGTTTTGTCTAGATTAAGAGAACATCAGCTATACGCCAAGGCTGAGAAATGTGTATTCCATGTAAAGACAATAAAATTTTTGGGTTACATAATTTCCCCTAACGGTGTAAACATGGATCCAGAGAAGGTTACATCCATACTCAAATGGCCTGTACCTACCTCTGTGAAATCACTTCAGAGGTTTCTAGGCTTCTCTAATTTTTATAGGAGATTCATCAAAGGATTTTCATCCATTGTCCAACCTCTAACTAAGTTAACCGGTAAGAATCGACTCGTTTGGACTGTAGAAGCCCAACAAGCTTTTGAGCACTTAAAAGAATGTTTTACTTCAGCTCCTATCCTACAGCTTCCTAATCCAGAATTTCAATTTGTGTTAGAGGTTGATGCTTCCACTGTTGGTATTGGTGCTATTCTCTCCCAACAACAAACCGATACTTCAGTCCTACATCCTGTAGCCTTTTACTCTCGACTCCTGTCTATAGCTGAAAGGAATTACTCCGTTGGGGACCTGGAACTTCTAGCTATCAAATGTGCCCTGGAACACTGGAGACACCTACTGGAAGGGACACTCAAACCTTTTACAGTTCTTACAGATCATAAGAATTTACAATATCTTAGAAAAAACAAGACCTTGTCATCAAGACAAGTCCGATGGTCTTTATTCCTGGACCGATTTAACTTTCAGATCACATATAGACCAGGTTCAAGGAACATCCAAGCTGATGCTCTTTCCCGTTCTTTCATTAAACATAATGAAAAGGAAGAACAACAAACAGTTATACCGTCGACCAAGTTTATAGCTGTAACTTCTAGCCTACAAAAAGACATTTTATTAGCTTTACTAAAAGATTCTACCATTCCTTCATGCTGCGTAAAGGACACCACTTCAGGTTTATACTTCTACAACAATTTGTTATACGTTCCTCCTTCTGTAAGGAAGGAGATCCTACATCTACATCATACGAACCCTATGTCCGGTCATCCTGGAATCACTAAAACCCAGGATTTATTAACAAGGAATTACTGGTGGCCTGGTTTAAGACAAGATGTAGTTACCTTTGTGTCAAATTGTCATGTATGTGCAGCTTGCAAAAAAGAACACCACAGACCTTTTGGTTTACTAAAACCATTACCTATACCTGAAGTCCCTTGGACCATGATTGGAATGGACTTCATAGTCGAATTACCACCATCTAATTCATTCACAACCATATTAGTGGTTATAGATCATCTTACTAAACTCTCTCATTTCATACCTCTTAAGAGAATTCCAAACGCTATCACAACAGCTAAAACATTCTTTGATCACATTGTGAAACTCCATGGTTTACCGACCTCTATAGTCACTGATCGAGGGACTCAATTCACATCCAGGTTTTGGAAGGCACTATGTAAATTGTTAAGAATCTCCTCTAGAATGACAACAGCATTTCATCCCCAATCTAATGGCCTTACTGAAAGACTGAATCAGACTTTGGAGCAATACTTAAGGTGTTATATCTCACAGAACCAGGATGACTGGGTTGAATGGTTACCGCTTGCAGAGTTCGCATACAACAACTCCATCAACTCTTCTACTAAAGTCTCACCCTTCTTTGCCACTTATGGTTACCATCCAACCACTGTACCCAACTTCATCTCCACCTCAAAATCGCCTTATGCTCTGGATTATGTCTCTAATTTGAAACAAACTTTGACTTCCCTAAAGATTCACTTAGAGAAATCTAAATGTACCCAAAAGAGTTATTTTGATAAAAAACATCTAACTCCACCTCAATACTCAGTTGGCGATAGAGTTTGGCTCTCAACAAAAAAACTCAAATTAAAGGTACCAAGCAAAAAACTGGCTAACCAGTTCATAGGTCCGTTCAAGATAAAAAGAATGATCAACTCTAATGCAGCGATTCTTGATCTACCTGTATCTTACAGGATACACCCATCCTTCCATGTTTCTCTACTTAAACCCTATCAAGGATCTGATGTTAATATTCCTCAAGTCATCGAGGACTCTCCTCAGCTGATAGAAGATCAAACGGAATTCGAAGTGGAATCAATTCTGGATTCGCGCCGCCGGGGTAGAACAATTGAGTATCTAGTACATTGGAAAGGGTATGGTCATGAGGAGGATTCTTGGATACCCCTTAGGGACTTACATGCTCCCCAATTGCTCACATCCTTCCATCGTCTACATCCTGACAAACCAGGTTTGGAGCCGGGAAGGGGGCGCCCCTGAAAGGGGGGATCTGTCATATTCCTGTAGCTTTAAGAACTAAGACCAACCCACTCATTCACCTCCCTTTAATGGTGTGTTCAGTACACCTGTGCTTTGCTTGATAATTGAAGTTTGTAGTTCCCACTCTGCTTCAAGCTCTAAAGCTAAATTCTACAGATCCTGCTTTTGTACCTGTTAAAGGAAATCCTTGTTGTCATTTCTCCAGCTTCTAAACCTAAGAAGCATTTCCTGCTGCTTTACACTTCAAGGAACAGTCTTTGGCAGCAACTCTTGCAAGTCTGTGTTAACTCTGCAGTCTGATTTTCCAGCCAGCTCCATTACTGAGTGTTTACCTCTACCAGGAAATAAGAACATCTTCCCTGCTGTGATCCATTTTGACTCAGTGCCAACTTCGCTCTCTGCAGTTCTAAACTCACTCGCAAGTATCATTAATTTTATATACAATTGTCTCTAGCTGTATATATTCTTATCCAAAGTTCTGCTGACATACAAACTGTTAAAGTGCTCACAACTGGTTAAATCTGGCTCTCTCCTTCTCTCTGCATCACACACTCTGCCTGCTGTAACCTGATACCTCTTGATATATGGACACTGCAGACTGCAAATCAGTTTCTCATTTCTAAGCTTAACTATAAAGAGACTTTGCTATAAAATTCTGCTTTTCTCAGACAATACCAATAAGCTGCTTGTTTGCTGCCTTCTATCTTTAAAGAACACAACTCTTTACAACTGTGTAAAATATACAAAGGCTTCATTTCATCTGTTTTATTCACTTTATTTTGATTTTGTAAAGTGTTATAAAAAGAACTTGTACTAAGTAAACCAGCTATCTCCCTTGGTAATAACCTTTTGTATAAGCCTGTTTTACTTAAGGTTCTCTGGGAATAGCCACATTATACAAGCTTATAACACCCTTTGGCAATAGAAGAGAGGGTTCTAAATTACGGACTGAACTTTGTTGTACGACACACATAATTCAACCTCTGAAACTCTTCTAGATATGCATAAAATGATTCGATAATTTTGGTGATTCTACCAATTTTACCACTGATAATAGAAAATCAGAGAGAGAATGCATTCAAAATTTCAGATTTTTCTGATATGTGTGTGGTGCAAACATCATTAGAGCTACAAGGGGATCAAATGAAGGATCTATTCTCTCTGGATAATAAACAATTAGGGTTCAAATCAAAATTAATTTTTTATCCAATACAATCCAGAGGATCTATACTGGAAGAGTTTCAACAGAGGGTAGAACGTGACCTTACTAAATTAAATAATGAAACAGACAAAATGACTGACCAAAATTTGACAAGAGAAGTACTGAGTAAAAGAACAGATATAGTAATTAAAAGATCGGATAAGGGTGGAAGTATAGTGGTGTGGGACCTAGATGAAAAGGAAGCTCAGAGACAACTTGGAGAGAATGATAGTTATAAGATGTTACTTAGTGACCCTACTGAACGTTTTAAAAGAGAAATGAATACACTACTGAAGAAGGGATGCTTATGGAACATATGGATCAAAGTACATTTGAATTTCCTCTCAGTTCAATATCCAAGGATACTTATCTTTCATATGTTCCCTAAAGTACACAAATCACTGTTAGATGTAAGGGGAAGACCTATTGTCTCAGGAATAAATTCATTATTATAATCTTTGTCCCAGTAGTTAGACTCAATCTTGAATTGCAGTTATTTGAGGGATACTTAGCACCTTATACAATTAATAGATAACATATATATATATATATATATATATATATATATATACACAGAGATGCATATACACCTTTGAAGACTTCCCAGTCCAGCAACTTGCTATATGATCTCCCATTAAATCAGTGGTAAAACATATTTTTTCAACAATAAGGGGCCTATTTATCAATGTGCGAGCAGATGATACGAACTAGCGTATCATGTCCGCCGCACATCGATAAATGCCGACAGCATACACTGTCGGCATTTATCATTGCACCAGCAGTTCTTGTGAACTGCTGGTGCAATGCCCTCTTTCTGCAGATTCGTTGTGTCAATCAACCCGATCAAATTTGATCAGGTTGATTTCTGTCCGCGGCCTCAGAGCAGGCTGACAAGTTATGGAGCAGCAGCCTTTAGACCGCTGCTTCATAACTTCTGTTTCCCGCAAGATCCATACGGAGCTTGATAAATATGCCCATATATGTTTAAATATAATTGAAATATTTAATTTTTTATATATTTTTCCCCATATTTTATTATGCATATTTACAAGTGTTATTGATTGCACTTTACTTGTAATCTGGCCCTTTGTCAGTTATATATATATGCATTTTTTTTCTTTGTAGACAGGTTAAAAGATACAATGATACACAAGCTAGGTCACGTTTGAGCGATATGGCTAGGTTATGCAAGACGAGCTGCAAGAAAACATCCAGCGCTACCACCAATAACATGTCCCATCCATATGACTTAAGAAAGAGTTCAAATCTTCTGTAAATAGTGTTCACCCTTATTAGTTATTTGTTTTTTCAGTTATCAGAAGTGTGGTTTCTGTTTACTCTCAGATGTACAGGAAACCAGGAACATAAAGAAGTCTCTGCATTTATTGGCAATTGAATGTTGTTAAACAAAACTGAAGTGATGAACTGAAGAAAGGTGAAAATGACATGGTTATGTTATAAAACATTAATATATAAAAAATATTTCTTTTGCGACAAATGTGAAATTTAAATAAAAATAAAATATATGAAATTGAGAGTGAGCTGATATACTGTAGGTGTAAATTTGTTTCCAAATTAAATCCTACTGAATTGATTTTATGGTAGCTTACAAAGCTTAACTAATAATAAATATTATAGTATTATTAATTTAGCGAGGAAAACAAACGTTTTTGTTCTTATTAAGGCCATTTGGGTTCACAGTATCTAACAAATACATCAATTTGTACTCTGCTTGTGACAATGACTTTTTCTAGATTTCCTCCTCTTATGCCTAAAGACTTTTTTTCTAATCCAAAGCATGACAGATCTTTAATGTTAGAATTGTGTGCTTGTATAAGAAATGTCTAGCCACATTGGTCATTTTTTCGCCTTGCTGTAGATCTCTCTGCATTTCTTATACGGCTTATATGTTCTCCTAGTCTTTTTTTCATGGAACATGTCGTCATTCCTACATATTTGCATTTAAATGTGCTTGTAACAAACACTAGCCTCGCGCTCTGCCTTACCCGTCTATTGCTTCCTCCTTCCTGACTATGGCACAATGGAGCGTGGGAGACGTCACTCATAGACGTACTGCGCAGGGGATCCTAGGCTGCAGCGCTCACTTCATCCAAAAGCGCTGAAAGTGTGTATAAAATACAAAGAAAAGTCCGGATCCTCAGATGCAGGTAAAACTTAGTTCTTTTATTCGATAATGCAGGTAAAAACACGGTGTATCAGCAGATACAGTTATTCAAGCCAAGACTGACATTGTAGCAATGACAGCTGGGCAATCTGCAGCAGACATGTTTCGTGCCTACAGGCACTTGTTCACTGATCACCGGTGTCCCAGCTCTTCATCCTTAAATAGGTCATTCTTAAAGGTATAAACACTCATATAGGTAACTTAGTGTCTAGTTAAGGTCTATGCTAATTGCTAATTAAGTATGTACAATTCACAGACAAATATAAACATATGAAAGTCACTACACCCAAAAGTACACATCATTTCATTCAATTATAAATACAAGTATAAACTGTCAAAGAATAAATCTGAATTAATGACACATAGGTACTATTCGTAATATTGTGACCAAATTCATGTAATGAACATTCATATTGTAAGGGGGCTATTTCAAAGACATGTATATGAAAATTTTCATATACATGTCTTTGAAATAGCCCCCTTACAATGCAGCTGTTTGCACAAGTCGGGTTTTCTGCTTGTATTACAAATGTTACATTATTTACAATATCTGATTTAAGAAAATTCTTCATTAAAACAATGATCTCCATTTACACAGTCTAGCTAGAAGGGACATAAAACAAAAAAGGGATCTTTCATGAATCTGAAAGGGAAAACACATTTTTAAACATTAAAATTTACATCAATCATCTGTTTTCTTTATATCCTACCATATCTAGGTAGGCACGGGAGCAGAAGTGCAGTACTGGAAGCTAACTGCTGATTGGTGGCTGCACATATATGCTTCTTGTCATTGGCTCACCTGCTGTTTTCAGCTAGCTCCCAGTAATGCATTAATGCTCCTTCAGTAAAGTATACCAAGTGAATAAAGCAAATTTTATAATATAAGTAAACTGAAAAGTACAGTAGTTTTTTTTTCAGAAAAACAGACATTGGGGCTCATTTATCAAGCGCCGAACAGGGCTTGTGGGCCCGTTTCTGGCGAGTCTTCAGACTTGCCAGAAACACAAATTATGAAGCTGCTCCTTAACCCTGTCCGGCTGCTCTGAGCAGGCGGACAGGAATCGCCGGAAATCAACCCGATCGGGTTGATTGACACCCCCTGCTGGCAGCCCATTGGCCGCGAGTCAGCAGGGGGCAGCGTTGCACCAGCAGCTCTTGTGAGCTGCTGGTGCAATGTTAAATGTGGAGAGCGTATTGCTCTCCGCATTTAGCGAGGTGTTGCGGACCTCATCCGCACTGTCGGATCAGGTCCGCAACACCTTTGATAAATAGGGGCCTAAGTCTTATAATCAAGGTTGTATTATTTTCGAGCCTGAAACCGGACAAATTCGTAATTAATGGGCACCAGCCCCTGTCTTCACTACAGTATAACAGGCAGTGAGACAGAGCTCAGTAGCAGCTAGATTTACCTTTGAGCGGCCCCTGTCTCTTCCCTACAATAAAATTGAAACCAGGCAGACCGGGTAGTAGCAGCAGCAGCTAGATTCCGTGAAGCTAAAGGACCGGCAAACTCACAGTCACATCACAGGCAGAAGCAATGTGACTGCAGTGAGTGACATGATTGGTCCTTTAGCGAACTGGATCATTCTAGCTGCAGATTAGCTACCAGATAATACTGGTAAATGTGAGGTGACAGCTTACTGGAATTCATGATGAGGGGGAGCAGCTCAGCTGTGGGTGCAGCAGAGAGAGGGGTTCAGAATTAAGATTAAGAGGGTGAAGAGACAGAGGGGGCTATTTGTGAGGCAAAGGGGACTGAGAATTTTCATAGCTGCAAGAGGAGAAATGCAGCATAGTGCTTCGTTAAAGGGACACTGAACCCAAATTTTTTTCTTTCATGATTCAGATAGAGCATGCAATTTTAAGCAACTTTCTAATTTACTCCTATTATCAAATTTTCTTTGTTCTCTTGCTTTCTTTATTTGAAAAAGAAGGCGTTTAATCTATTTTTTTTGTTCAGAACCATGGAAAGCACTTGTTTATTGGTGGGTGAATTTATCCACTAATCAGCAAGAACAACCCAGGTTGTTCACCAAAAATGGGCCGGCATCTAAACTTACATTCTTGCATTTCAAATAAAGATACAAAGAGAATTAAGAAAATATGATAATAGGAGTAAATTAGAACGTTGCTTAAAATTGCATGCTCTATCTGAATCACGAAAACAAAATTTATGCTTACCTGATAAATTTATTTCTTTTGCGATGTACCGAGTCCACGGCCCGCCCTGTCTATTCAAGACAGATAGTATAAAATTTTTAAAATTTGGAAAAGGTATGAAGCGAAGACCAAGTCGCAGCCTTACAAATCTGTTCAACAGAAGCATCATTTTTAAAAGCCCATGTGGAAGCTACCGCTCTAGTAGAGTGAGGTGTAATTCTTTCAGGAGGCTGCTCATAAGCCAAACGGATGATGCTTTTCAGCCAAAAGGAAAGAGAGGTAGCCGTAGCCTTTTGACCCCTACGCTTTCCAAAATAGACAACAAACAAAGAAGATGTCTGACGAAAATCTTTGGTTGCCTGCAAATAAAACTTCAAGGCACGAACCTTGTCCAAGTTGTGCAACAGACGTTCCTTCTTAGAAGAAGGATTAGGACACAGAGAAGGAACAACAATTTCCTGATTGATATTCCTGTTAGTAACAACCTTAGGGAGGAACCCAGGTTTGGTAAGCAAAACCACCTTATCAGCATGGAAAACAAGATAAGGCGAATCACATGGTAATGCAGATAGTTCAGAAACTCTTTGAGCTGAAGAGATAGCAACTAGAAACAGAACTTTCCAAGATAGAAGCTTAATATCTATAAAATGCATGGGTTCCAACGGAACCCCCTGAAGAACTTTAAAAACTAAATTTAGACTTCATGGCGGAGCAACAGGTTTAAATACAGGCTTAATTCTAACTAAAGCCTGACAAAAAGCCCGAACGTCTGGGACATCTGCCAGACGTTTGTGCAACAGAATAGACAAAGCAGATATCTTTCCTTTTAAGGAACTAGCGGACAATCCTTTCTCCAATCCTTCTTGGAGAAAAGACAAAATCCTAGGAATCCTGATCTTACTCCATGAGTAGCCTTTGGATTCGCACCAAAAAAGATATTTATGCCATATCTTATGATAGATCTTCCTGGTGACAGGCTTTCGAGCCTGAATCAAGGTATCTATGAACGACTCAGAGAAACCCCGCTTTGATAAAATCAAGCGTTCAATCTCCAAGCAGTCAGTTGCAGAGAAATTAGATTTGGATGCTTGAATGGACCTTGAATCAAAAGGTCCCGTCTCAGTGGCAGAGTCCATGGTGGCAGAGATGACATGTCCACCAGGTCTGCATACCAAGTCCTGCGTGGCCACGCAGGCGCTATCAAAATCACCGAAGCCCTCTCCTGTTTGATTCTGGCAATCAGACGCGGAAGAAGAGGGAAAAGTGGAAACACATAAGCCAGGTTGAATGACCAGGGTACTGCTAGAGCATCTATCGGTACTGCCTGAGGATCCCTTGACCTGGATCCGTAACGAGGAAGTTTGGCGTTCTGACGAGACGCCATCAGATCCAATTCTGGTGTGCCCCATAGCTGAACCAGTTGAGCAAACACCTCCGGATGGAGTTCCCACTCCCCCGGATGAAAAGTCTGACGACTTAAAAAATCTGCCTCCCAGTTCTCTACCCCTGGGACTTAAAAAATCTGCCTCCCAGTTCTCTACCCCTGGGATATAGATTGCTGACAGATGGCAAGAGTGAGTCTCTGCCCATCGGATTATCCTGGAAACTTCTATCATCGCTAAGGAACTCCTTGTTCCCCCCTGATGATTGATATAAGCCACAGTCGTGATGTTGTCCGACTGAAATCTGATGAATCTGGCCGAGGCCACACCTGAAGAGCATTGAATATTGCTCTTAATTCCAGAATATTTATCGGTAGGAGGGCCTCCTCCTGTTTCCACAAACCCTGTGCTTTCAGGGAATTCCAGACTGCACACCAGCCCAGTAGGCTGACGTCTGTCGTCACTATAGCCCACGCTGGCCTGCGGAAACACATTCCCCGGGACAGGTGATCCTGTGACAACCACCAAAGAAGAGAGTCTCTGGACTCTTGATCCAGGTTTATCTAAGGAGATAAATCTGCATAATCCCCATTCCACTGTCTGAGCATGGATAGTTGCAGTGGTCTGAGATGTAAGCGAGCATATGGAACTACGTCCATTGCCGCTACCATTAGTCCGGTTACCTCAATACACTGACCCACTGACGGCCGAGGAATGGAATGAAGAGCTCAGCAGGTGGTCAAAATCTTTGATTTCCTGACCTCCGTCAGAAATATTTTCATGTCCACCGAGTCTATCAGAGTCCCTAGAAATTAAACTCTTGTGAGAGGGGAAAGAGAACTATTTTTTACGTTCACCTTCCACCCATGAGATCTTAGAAAGGCCAACACTAAGTCCGTGTGAGACTTGGCTAGTTGGAAAGTCGACACTTGAATTAGGATGTCGTCTAGATAAGGCGCCACTGCTATGCCCCGCGGCCTTAGGACCGCCAGAAGGGACCCTAGCACCTTTGTGAAGATTCTTGGCGCCGTGGCCAACCCGAAGGGAAGAGCCACAAACTGGTAATGCTTGTCCAGAAAGGCAAACCTGAGAAATTGGTGATGATCTTTGTGGATAGGAAATGTGTAGATACGCATCCTTTAAGTCCCCGGTGGTCATATATTGACGCTCCTGGATCATTGGTAAAATAGTCCGAATGGTCTCCATCTTGAAGGATGGGACTCTTAGGAATTGGTTTAGGATCTTGAGATCTAGAATTGGTCTGAAGGTTCCCTCTTTTTTGGGAACCACAAACAGATTGGAGTAGAACCCCTGCCCCTGTTCTGCTTTCGGAACTGGGCAGATCACTCTCTTTTTGTCTGGTTTACAGACAATTGAGAAAAATGGAATCTCCCCCTTGAAATCTAGAAGATACCCCTGGGTTACAATTTCTACAACCCAGGAGTCCTGAACATCTCTTGCCCAGGCCTGAGCAAAGAGAGAGAGTCTGCCCACTACTAGATCCGGTACCGGATCAGGGGCTACCCCTTCATGCTGTCTTGGTGGCAGCAGTAGCCTTCTTGGCCTGTTTACCCTTGTTCCAAACCTGGTTAGGTCTCCATCCCTACCTCTGAACATTGTGAGGGAATATCGGATACGGCTACTAAAGCGCCAGAAGGCTCAGCATTCGTTCTTAACCCAGAGCTACTGCGCTTCCCTTGCAACCCAGGCAGTTTAGATAAAACCTCTGCGAGGGTAGTATTCATAACTGAGGCCATATCTTGCAAGGTGAAAGAATTAGATGCACTAGAGGTACTTGGCGTCACTTGTGCGGGCGTTACTGGTTGTGACACTTGGGGAGAACTAGATGGCAAAACCTGATTTCCTTCTGTCTGAGAATCATCCAGTGCCAAACTCTTATAAGTCAAAATATGCTGTTTGCAATTTATAGACATATCAGTACAAGTGGGACACATTCTAAGAGGGGGTTCCACAATGGCTTCTAAACAAATTGAGCAATGAGTATCCTCAGTGTTAGACATGTTGAACAGGCTAGTAATGAGACAACTAACTTGGAAAACACATTATTAAATGAAAAAACAACAATTTTCAAAAACGGTACTGTGCCTTTAAGAGAAAAAAAGGTATACACAAACTGCAAAACTGCTTAAAATTACCTCAAATTTTCCGAAATTTTTGCAGTAGACACACTAAGCTATAGTACGATTGCACCACAAGCAATTTAACAATTAACCCCCAAATAGGAAAACCGGATTGACAAAGTGCCAAAGACCGTTAATCCCCTGTCAGCACCTTGCCACAGCTCTGCTGTGGCGCCTATCTGCCCTTAGGGATTGATAATGTGGGATAAAGCTTTGATTAGGCCCAAGAAGTTCACCAGGACCCTCCGGTGTTGTAGCTTGCTGCTTGTCTATAGAAAACAACTGCGCAACTGAGGTGCGAAATTAGGCCCGACCATCTCACTCGATGTTACTAAGGCCTTTAAAAAAATCTACCAAGCGTTTTTTCAGCCATGTGACCCCAAAAAAGTCAAGTGTACCCTCAATACAGTTGCCCCTTCAAGTAATAAAAACAGCACTCCCAGAACACACAAACGTTTGGTATATATCATTCAAACTGAGTGTCCCCTAAGTGCAAGCTAGTAATGCCCCTTCTAAGACTAGGATTACTGCTTACCCTTCCCCTCATGGGGATACTGTCAGCCTTTCTGAGTTATCACAGTCTCTCCAGAAAAAAATGACTGAACATACCTCATTGCTGTATAGCAAGAAACCGTTCCTCACACTGAAGTTTTCCTGTACTCCTTAGCTTCTGTGGGAACAGCAGTGGACCTTAGTTACAAATGCTAAGATCATCATCCTCTAGGCAGAAATCTTCATCTATCTCCTGCCTGAGAGTAAATAGTACACACCGGTACCATTTAAAAATAACAAACTCTTGCTTGAAGAAAAATAAAAACTAACATTTTATCACCTCTTTCACTTTACCCTTCCTGCTTAGAGCCGGCAAAGAGAATGACTGAAGAGTGGAGTTAAGGGGGGAGCTATATAGACAGCTCTGCTGTGGGTGCTCTCTTTGCCACTTCCTGTTAGGAAGGATAATATCCCACAAGATAGGATGAAACCGTGGACTCGGTACATCTTGCAAAAGAAATATTTTTAAAGGGACATTGTACTACTACTAAGAAAATGCTCTTATTTTGTGTTTTATTGCACAAATGGGTAGAACACATGATGCACATCAAGCACACTACCAAACCATTACTGAGCTGGAAGAAGCAGGGGAATGATGGTATTGTGTAATGCCACTTCTGATTGGCTGACTGGCAAAGCCCTGCTCAGGGGTGGCATTGTGGCTACCAAGCTGAATGTAAAACTTGTTAATGCAATAATAAAGTACCGTGCTGTAATGCTAAACATTTTATTATTGTGTTAACAGATCATTTAACCTTTATACTGGCGGGGAAAGCTGCTATGTTCACAAAGTACTACCACGCATTACTACCCACTGTCCTACAACCACTCATGAATGTGTTTATTAGTGTAGTGGTAGGTTTTAAGTGTGCATATGAGTGAGTGACAGGTTTTAAGTACACTTATGAGTGAATGGCAGATTCACTGTAAGGCATATGTTATTCTACAGTACCGAATGTACAATACCATGCTCAAAATAATTACAGTAATGCCAGCATTGTTTAAATTACCGTATGGTAGGTACATTTACGGTACCAGTACCGGTAATTAGAATAAGATTCAAATATAGAGTAACAGAGTAGCATGACTAGTGTCTTGAAACTTACTGATGTGTTGGTTTTACATACTAGGACAGCAAACCTGCCATCCGCTATCCTATTGTACTGATTCCGGTACCGTTTTTTTATTTAAAATTGCTGTCATGTCTCCGACTCCTTCCACATCAAGAGAAGAGCCCATCATGTTTTCCACTCCTTCCACATCAAGAGGAGAGCAGTTAAGAGTGACACCAGGAGAGAAAGTGAAAAGAAAAGGCAAATGTCCCAGTAACAAATTCATACGTAGGAGTTACAATGCCATTTTTAAAATTATGGTGATTAATAAGGAACCAGAAACTAACAACTGTGCAGCTGCCAGAAAGTACAGTGTCACCGAGTGTAATGTCAGGTGCTGGCGGGCACAGAAGAAAGAACTCATGAACGCACATTCCACCAGAAAACGTTTTCGAGGACCTAAAGTTGGGCGCCATGAAGAACTTGACAAACAGGTAGCAGAGTTTGTCACTGAAATGCTTAGCAAAGGATACCCGGTAACCAGAGAAGCTATGAAGGTAAAAGCTCTGGAAATTGCAAAACAGTTGAAGATTATAGAATTTAAAGCCAACATGGGATGGTGTTGAAGGATGATGCTAAGAAATGGTTTGGCTTTGAGGCGACGCACAACTTTAGCACAAAGACTACCAAACGACTTTAGTGAGAAGCTCATTTTTTTCAACACTTTCTAATCACTTACCTGTGTTTTTTGACATGCCAAGCAATGTTACAGTGCACAAAAAGGGAGAGAAGTCAGTTCTCATTAAATCTACTTTGAATGAGAAAACACACATTACAGTTATGCTGGCAGTACTAGCAGATGGAACAAAACTTCAACCAAACGTTATCCTGAAAAGGAAAACTATACCCAAAGAAACACTAGTGATAGTCAGAGTTCAAGAGAAAAGGTGGATGGAAGAGAGCCTTGTTCTGGACTGGTTTAAAGTTGTTTGGCGAAGACAGCAAGGGATCAAATGCAAAAAAAGAGGAATGCTTGTCCTTTATGCATTCAGAGGACATTTAACTCCAAGGGGCCGATTTAAATTTATCTACTTATTATATTAAATTCAAACTTACCTGGAGTGAAGAACAGATAGACTTCCTGGACGTGAGAGTAATCAAAATGGGAAATGGCTTTAAGACTGATCTATTCCAGAAAAAAACAGATCGGAACAGTTTGTTAAGGTTTGAAAGCGCCCACCCTCCTCAAATCTTTGCCGCATAGCCAAATGCTTTGTGTGCGTAAGATTATATCTGATGAGAGCATATTAGTTAAGAGACTGACTGAAATGGGTGAAAAATTTATAGAAAGGGGGTTCCCTTTGAGTTTAATTTCTAATGAAATTGAAACAGTGAAATCCATCCCCAGGTCTAGGTTATTGAAATTCAAAGATAAAGGAAAAAATGAGAAATCAGATTGATTTTTGTATCAGAATACAATGCACAAAGTAAAGAAATACAGCGTATTATTAAAAAACATTGGAGCATTCTATCGGAGTGAAATCCATCAATCATTGAATGTCCTCCTATGTCAGCCTTTAAAAGGGGTACTGATATTCAGAGTAAACTAGTGAGAGCTGATATTGGTTCAAACATAAAATCTGGGCTTAGCTATATTACTACCAAAAATAAGGGTTGCTACCCTTGTTTGGGGTGCTCTTGTTGCAGTAACATGACCAAACGGGCAGTCTTTTATCACCCCCATACTGGTAAAAAATATGACATAAATTTTTTTTTTACTTGCTTAAGTTCTTTTATAATTTATATGATCAAGTGCCCATGTGGTTGGATTTACATTGGTGAATCGACCAGGGCTGCCAAGGATAGAATAATTGAGCACAAGAGTAATATTCGTACCAGCAACACTAAGGCCCCTGTAGCAGCCCACTATTTAAAGGCAGGCCACTCTATCAGTCAATTAAAATTTCAAATTATAGATAGCATTAGTATTCCACGCAGAGGTGGTGACAGGGAAAGTTTGCTTAAACAAAGAGAGTCCTATTGGATATATGAGCTTGAATGTCTTGAACCAAAAGGATTAAACAAAGACTGGGATCTTTCTGTATTTTTATAAAATATTTTTATAAAATATTGTTTACAAAACATATAGATAATGTAATAAATAATTATTAAGATTGAATTTGATATAAGTTTTATACAGGATATTTATGTACTGTATCTTGCTGCTGTATATATTTTGTGAGTGATTAATACTGTTACTAATGAAATGGATAAATGGTAACATATAGAATTAATGGGTTAAATGTTCTCTAGCACCACCTAGTGGTACACCTGTATATAAATCACTCGTTTGTTTGTGGGAGACATGGCATGATTAAGGGATAAGGTCCCGAAACGTCACCTTCTTTTTTGTCTTATACAATTAAATTACAGGTAGCCCTCAGTTTACGCCGGGGTTAGGTTCCAGAAGGAATGGTTGTAAATCGAAACCGTTGTAAATTGAAACCCAATTTATAATGTAAGTCAATGGGAAGTGACGGAGTTAGGTTCCAGGCCCCTCTCAAAATTGGCATAAGTAACACTGAATACATTATTTTTAAAGCTTTGAAATGAAAATGTTAAATGCTAAACAGCATTATAAACCTAACACAATAATCACACAACACAGAATATATAATTAAACTAAGTTAAATGAACAAAAACATTTGCTAAACAGCATTATAAACCTAACAAAATAATCACACAACACAGACTTTACTTGCATTTTTCTGCAAACAGTTCTTTCTATGCATTCCAATCTGAATTGATTTATAGACAGGAAGATCTTGTTCCTTTGCAAGCTGCTTGATAGCTCAGGTCTGGTTAAACTGATTAATTTCAGCTTGCTTCGCTTGCATATCTTTGCTGCAACACAAGCGGACAGCTCCACCTACTCGCTATTTTAATCAATGCACTGCTTCTCAATGCTTTTCAATAGCAGTCACATGACTGAAAAAAAAAGGTTGTTATTCTGAAACGGCGCAAATTGAACCGTTGTAAAACGAGGGCTACCTGTATATTGAATTTGCTGTTACCCGCCTGCTACTTTTCATGTATTCTTTGAGGACTTGGGCAGTGGTCCTTGGGTAACGTGCAATCCTGGGTTAGTGTGCTGAAGTGTCTTTCTGCTTTATGCCGATTTATCAATGTCAGACCGCTGCTTAACTCCTGTTTCCGGCGCAAACAGTTGTATTTGCCTGCATTTGGCCAATGATAAATCAGCCCCCAAAAGTTAGAAAACTAATTTCAAAGATAAACATTGATTTGGTTGTCATTCCTGGAGGTATGACCTCACAGTTACAAGTAGTTAACGAACCATTTAAAGACCATTTAAGAAAGCAGTACATCAATTGGCTCCTTTCTGATGATCACGCTCTGACTCCCGCAGGAAAAATTAAGAAGCCATCCATCAGTCTTCTCTGCGAATGGGTATGTCATGCCTGTAGCCTGATTTCTGCTGACAGTATTGTTTTGGGTTTTAAGAAATGCTCCATTACAAATGCCACTGATGGCAGAGAGGATGATATCTTGTGGCATGACGCACCAAAGAGCAGCACTGAAAACAAAGGAGATGAGGACGAGGAGGAAGAAGAGGAGGATGACAACAAAATCATTGATAAAATTAAAACAAATATGGGTGCTTTTTTCCCAATGATACATGCTAGTTTGTTTAACAGGTTTTGATTTTACAGATAATCTGTTCCTTAGTTGTTGCACTGATAAAACAATGTTTTACGGCAAAAACTGTGTGTTCTTCTGTGTGAATCATAAAAAGGAAAACAAAATTCAATTTAATTTCCTTTAAGATATTAAACCAAATTTCTAAAATTATGTGAATTCTATTGCTCATTTATGGCACAGCTGAGAAAAGACATTAAGCTGTCAGATACAACCAAAATATTAACTAAATAAAAGTACAATTGTGCACTGTTTGTAATGAATATTTTACATTTTCTAAAAATATAAAGTGAGAAACATGTTCATAAGACAGAAAAATAAGGGAGTCTTGAAGATTAAAAAATACTTGAGATCCCTGGAAATAAGAAAAAGATAGATTTGTCAACCCTTCTTGGAGTAAATGGCAAGATGTATGTGCAGCTAGCACCCAGTACTGCATTGCTTCCCATGAACCTACCTAGATATATGTTTTAATATTTAGAGAAAAATGATAAAAATATAGATATAAAGTTTAGCATAAACAATGTAAGTTGTAGTTGAATTTAAATTTAAAAAAAAAATAAAGATCTATAAAATAAAATGATTAAAAAAATGATTAAAGGAGAGAAAAAGTAGTATAAAAATATTTGGATGATTTTTGTTTATAAATTCGATTGATATGTTGTTGTTTTTAATTAGAGTTTTAAATACTCTGTCATATTAACAAATACCAGACTAAACAAGAGTTGAACAACCTTGAAAAGACCATAGTTTCCCAATTACAAAGTAAGTTAGGTTCAGACAAGATCCGTATAACATAGTTTTCCCATAAAGTACGGTATTAAAAACAAATGCTTTATTGTTTACCCGACAAGCAATCTTGTCTTGCTA
This sequence comes from Bombina bombina, assembly GCF_027579735.1. Classification (NCBI taxonomy): domain Eukaryota; kingdom Metazoa; phylum Chordata; class Amphibia; order Anura; family Bombinatoridae; genus Bombina; species Bombina bombina. The sequence continues at coordinate 920,227,414 of NC_069499.1, forward strand.
ATTTACAAATTAGCATGAAGTGGACTCTTAGGCCTAGATTTAGAGTTCGGCGGTAGCCGTCAAAACCAGCGTTAGAGGCTCCTAACGCTGGTTTTGGCCGCCCGCTGGTATTTGGAGTCAGTGATTAAAGGGTCTAACGCTCACTTTACAGCCGCGACTTTTCCATACCGCAGATCCCCCTACGCCATTTGCGTAGCCTATCTTTTCAATGGGATCTTTCTAACGCTGGTATTTAGAGTCGTTTCTGCAGTGAGCGTTAGAGCTCTAACGACAAGATTCCAGCCGCCTGAAAAAAGCAGGAGTTAAGAGCTTTCTGGCTAACGCCGGTTTATAAAGCTCTTAACTACTGTACCCTAAAGTACACTAACACCCATAAACTACCTATGTACCCCTAAACCGAGGTCCCCCCACATCGCCGCCACTCGATTAAAATTTTTAACCCCTAATCTGCCGACCGCCACCTACGTTATACTTATGTACCCCTAATCTGCTGCCCCTAACCCCGCCGACCCCTATATTATATTTATTAACCCCTAACTTGCCCCCCACAACGTCGCCGCAAGCTACTTAAAATAATTAACCCCTAATCTTCCGACCGCAAATCGCCGACCCCTATGTTATATTTATTAACCCCTAATCTGCCCCCCACAACGTCGCCGACACCTACCTACACTTATTAACCCCTAATCTGCCGAGCGGACCTGAGCGCTACTATAATAAAGTTATTAACCCCTAATCCGCCTCACTAACCCTATCATAAATAGTATTAACCCCTAATCTGCCCTCCCTAACATCGCCGACACCTACCTTCAATTATTAACCCCTAATCTGCCGACCGGAGCTCACCGCTATTCTAATAAATGTATTAACCCCTAAAGCTAAGTCTAACACTAACACCCCCCTAAGTTAAATATAATTTTTATCTAACGAAATAAATTAACTCTTATTAAATAAATGATTCCTATTTAAAGCTAAATACTTACCTGTAAAATAAATCCTAATATAGCTACAATATAAATTACATTTATATTATAGCTATTTTAGGATTAATATTTATTTTACAGGTAACTTTGTATTTATTTTAACCAGGTACAATAGCTATTAAATAGTTAAGAACTATTTAATAGTTACCTAGTTAAAATAATTACAAATTTACCTGTAAAATAAATCCTAACCTAAGATATAATTAAACCTAACACTACCCTATCAATAAAATAATTAAATAAACTACCTACAATTAACCTAACACTACACTATCAATAAATTAATTAAACACAATTGCTACAAATAAATACAATTAAATAAACTATCTAAAGTACAAAAAATAAAAAAGAACTAAGTTACAGAAAATAAAAAAATATTTACAAACATAAGAAAAATATTACAACAATTTTAAACTAATTACACCTACTCTAAGCCCCCTAATAAAATAACAAAGACCCCCAAAATAAAAAATTCCCTACCCTATTCTAAAATACAAAAATTACAAGCTCTTTTACCTTACCAGCCCTGAACAGGGCCCTTTGCGGGGCATGCCCCAAGAATTTCAGCTCTTTTGCCTGTTAAAAAAAACATACAATACCCCCCCCCCAACATTACAACCCACCACCCACATACCCCTAATCTAACCCAAACCCCCTTAAATAAACCTAACACTAATCCCCTGAAGATCTTCCTACCTTGTCTTCACCATCCAGGTATCACCGATCCGTCCTGGCTCCAAGATCTTCATCCAACCCAAGCGGGGGTTGGCGATCCATAATCCGGTGCTCCAAAGTCTTCCTCCTATCCGGCAAGAAGAGGACATCCGGACCGGCAAACATCTTCTCCAAGCGGCATCTTCTATGTTCTTCCATCCGATGACGACCGGCTCCATCTTGAAGACCTCCAGCGCGGATCCATCCTCTTCTTCCGACGACTAGACGACGAATGACGGTTCCTTTAAGGGACGTCATCCAAGATGGCGTCCCTCGAATTCCGATTGGATGATAGGATTCTATCAGCCAATCGGAATTAAGGTAGGAATTTTCTGATTGGCTGATGGAATCAGCCAATCAGAATCAAGTTCAATCCGATTGGCTGATCCAATCAGCCAATCAGATTGAGCTCGCATTCTATTGGCTGTTCCGATCAGCCAATAGAATGCGAGCTCAATCTGATTGGCTGATTGGATCAGCCAATCGGATTGAACTTGATTCTGATTGGCTGATTCCATCAGCCAATCAGAATATTCCTACCTTAATTCCGATTGGCTGATAGAATCCTATCAGCCAATCGGAATTCGAGGGACGCCATCTTGGATGACGTCCCTTAAAGGAACCGTCATTCGTCGTCTAGTCGTCGGAAGAAGAGGATGGATCCGCGCTGGAGGTCTTCAAGATGGAGCCGGTCGTCATCGGATGGAAGAACATAGAAGATGCCGCTTGGAGAAGATGTTTGCCGGTCCGGATGTCCTCTTCTTGCCGGATAGGAGGAAGACTTTGGAGCACCGGATTATGGATCGCCAACCCCCGCTTGGGTTGGATGAAGATCTTGGAGCCAGGACGGATCGGTGATACCTGGATGGTGAAGACAAGGTAGGAAGATCTTCAGGGGATTAGTGTTAGGTTTATTTAAGGGGGTTTGGGTTAGATTAGGGCTATGTGGGTGGTGGGTTGTAATGTTGGGGGGGGGGTATTGTATGTTTTTTTTTTACAGGCAAAAGAGCTGAAATTCTTGGGGCATGCCCCGCAAAGGGCCCTGTTCAGGGCTGGTAAGGTAAAAGAGCTTGTAATTTTTGTATTTTAGAATAGGGTAGGGAATTTTTTATTTTGGGGGTCTTTGTTATTTTATTAGGGGGCTTAGAGTAGGTGTAATTAGTTTAAAATTGTTGTAATATTTTTCTTATGTTTGTAAATATTTTTTTATTTTCTGTAACTTAGTTCTTTTTTATTTTTTGTACTTTAGATAGTTTATTTAATTGTATTTATTTGTAGCAATTGTGTTTAATTAATTTATTGATAGTGTAGTGTTAGGTTAATTGTAGGTAATTGTAGGTAGTTTATTTAATTATTTTATTGATAGGGTAGTGTTAGGTTTAATTATATCTTAGGTTAGGATTTATTTTACAGGTAAATTTGTAATTATTTTAACTAGGTAACTATTAAATAGTTCTTAACTATTTAATAGCTATTGTACCTGGTTAAAATAAATACAAAGTTACCTGTAAAATAAATATTAATCCTAAAATAGCTATAATATAAATGTAATTTATATTGTAGCTATATTCGGATTTATTTTACAGGTAAGTATTTAGCTTTAAATAGGAATCATTTATTTAATAAGAGTTAATTTATTTCGTTAGATAAAAATTATATTTAACTTAGGGGGGGTGTTAGTGTTAGGGTTAGACTTAGCTTTAGGGGTTAATACATTTATTAGAATAGCGGTGAGCTCCGGTCGGCAGATTAGGGGTTAATAATTGAAGGTAGGTGTCGGCGATGTTAGGGAGGGCAGATTAGGGGTTAATACTATTTATGATAGGGTTAGTGAGGCGGATTAGGGGTTAATAACTTTATTATAGTAGCGCTCAGGTCCGCTCGGCAGATTAGGGGTTAATAAGTGTAGGTAGGTGTCGGCGACGTTGTGGGGGGCAGATTAGGGGTTAATAAATATAACATAGGGGTCGGCGATGTTAGGGCAGCAGATTAGGGGTACATAGGGATAACGTAGGTGGCGGCGGTTTACGGAGCGGCAGATTAGGGGTTAAAAGTGTAATGCAGGGGTCAGCGATAGCGGGGGCGGCAGATTAGGGGTTAATAAGTGTAAGGCTAGGGGTGTTTAGACTCGGGGTACATGTTAGAGTGTTAGGTGCAGACGTAGGAAGTGTTTCCCCATAGGAAACAATGGGGCTGCGTTAGGAGCTGAACGCTGCTTTTTTGCAGGTGTTAGGTTTTTTTTCAGCTCAAACAGCCCCATTGTTTCCTATGGGAGAATCGTGCACGAGCACGTTTTTGAGGCCGGCCGCGTCCGTAAGCAACTCTGGTATCGAGAGTTGCATTTGCGCTAAATATGCTCTACGCTCCTTTTTTGGAGCCTAACGCAGCATTTGTTTGAACTCTCGATACCAGAGTTAAATTTATGGTGCGGCCAGAAAAAAACCCGCGGAGCGTTAACAGCCCTTTTACCGCCAAACTCCAAATCTAGCCGTTAGAGACCTATTTAACAAAGGTCTGTCGGACCTGATCCGACAGTGCGGATCAGGTCCGACATACCTCGCTGAATGCGGAGAGCAATACGCTCTCAGTATTCAGCATTGCCCCAGCAGCTCTTTTGAGCTGCTGGTGCCACGCTACCCCCTGCAGACTCGTGGCCAATCGGCCGCCAGCAGGGGGGTGTTAACCTGATCGTACTCGATCGGGTTGCATTGTGGCGATCTCTGTCCGCCTCATCAGAGCAGGCGGACAGGTTATGGAGCAGCGGTCTTTAACTTTAAATTCAGAGCTTGATAAATGGGCCTCTTATTGTAGTTTTTAGCGAACAATCCTGAACATTCTAAGCTGAATGCGCCAAATAATTATCCCAAATAAAGCGTACAGCGTGATAGTTATCTAAACAATTTGTAGTGTAATAATGAAATTTCTCAAGCTGAATATTTACGGAAACAAAGTCCCTCCATTCAGTAATAGAAGCATTAGTAGGCTGTTTCCTAGAAGCTATCTGACATCACCACCATATGTACAGGTAGGTACCAACCTCATCCCAACCTCTCCAAAATTTCTCATTGCTACCTGAATAAATCAATTTGAATCTGCTGGGTGTAAAATACCTTCTGTTTAAAAATTTCAGATTCATTTCCATATATCGTATTAAGGAAGTAGATTTGCTCATTCTGAAAACTCAGAGCCATTTTTTTTCTATTATAGTAGTTTGTAGTTCTGCCTCTCATAGTGTAGGAAGATAATAATCTAGAGTGGTGAGAGATTAGTATTTTATAGGTTAGAGAAAGTAAACCTCTCATTGATTGAACATTATAACACAATATTTCAAAAGCAATTAAGGATCTACAAACGAGTTCCTTATGAGGGATTGGTGATATGTTAATAGATAAAATATTAATAAATGATTTTTAAAAACACCAATAAAGTTAAAATTAATTACAGAAATGTTATTACTTATAGGGACAGAAAACACCTTTAAAAGTTTAAATTAAATTTTCTCGTTTGTGTAACTACTTTTCAATATAATTGCGTTAGTGTTGCCCACTATAGATGTAATGTAGCTATAATTTTTGTGCGTGTAAATTTCTAATTCTCAAAACTTGAAATGCATCCTGCTGACTTTTGAAATGCACAATGACTTATCAAGGCTAACCATGTCACATATCTGTCCCTAATTGGTTTTATCATATAGCACCAGAAAAAAATGTACTTTATAAAAAGATCATTACATTGCTAAAGCTTGTAGTGTGTTGAATAAAGACCAGATTTGCTCCTCCAAGTAAAGCAAATAGAGGGTGGAGTGGGCTACTAAAAAAATAACTGCAGTAAAAATTTAAAGAATCTTGTGGCTTTTCTTATATATAATTCTATAGCAAAACAACACTAATGAGTTGTGATTACAAGGTATTTACTGTAAAGAACTGACTATAGGGTACAAATATAGCACTTTTGAACGTATAGAAATAAATGAGATAATGTTTGTGAAAAAATAACTTTTATTAGATCTGGATAAAAACGGGGGTCATACACACATTTTAAAATTCACTTGGTCTACTACCACATAGCCATAAAAAATGTGATGGCTAGATAAAACAATACAACCGAGTAAGGATTAGTATTGAATTTGGTATGTGAATGACTAGCTATGATTCCCTCTAAGGGTAATTCAAGTGGTTTAACGTAATGGGTGCTCTTGATTATGGTATTGGAACGATTATAAAGACATGGCCTGAGGTCCCAGAGAAAATAGACTTGGGTAAAAGGGGAATGATACTACCACTCTAGGTGAGTTCAATAAAATAAATTAGAGTGATATATTGTTACCCCTGGTGATGAAAAATATGTTGTGTTGTTACCCCTGGATGCAAGTTCGCTAGATAATAAAAGATGTCTGCTGAATGGTCAGGAAAAAACCTGACTGGTTACCTTATTAGTACCACATATAATAGTCAGTGGGTGGTTTGGGAAAAGCCCAAATCAAATACCTTGATATTATTGTCGGTTTAATAGCCACTGAAACAATGGTAATATATTGATGCCACTAGGGTAACCTGGTTGTGAATGGGTTAGATAATTATATATGTTAGTCCAGTAGTCAGGAAAAGCCTGACTAGTTACCTTACTAATACCTGGATTTATGATAAAGTAGTCAGGAAAAGCCCGACTGGTTACTGTATTAGTACCCAATATAATGGTCTGTAGATAATTTGGGAAAAGCCCAAATGTAATACCTTATTAATACCGTGAATAGGTTAGCATAAATGATCTACAGTCATTAAATGGGTAAAAAACTGCTAGATTACCTTATTAATACCGTGAAAAAAAGGATTGGTGGACTATTGTACCATACTAATAGCATGAATTAATTGTTAATAATAAAGAAACTTGAGCTAGATCAAATATCGCAATTTGTGAGCGTCTAACTAAGTTACCTATTAATACCACTAAAGAGTACCCAATATTAAGGTTAGAAAAAATCTAACCATTGTGGTTAATTATTACCATTAAGATTGCCCAATGTCGAGGTTAGAGAAAGCTTGACCACTATATCATATTGATACCATTATACGATATATCAATATATGTAAAGAGAAATCCCTGTGGTTAGGCTTATTAGACAACGTAGCGTAATTAAATAGATTTCTGGCCGCCTAGGCGGTTAGTATATATTCCAATATTAAATAGGCATTCTTATATTAGGTAGTAGTATACAAATTAATAAAAACAACAAGAAGGGAAAGGGGGAATGCCACATTTGCAAAATCACATTTTTTATGGCCATGTGGTAGTAGACCAAGTGAATTTTAAAATGTGTGTATGACCCCCATTTTTATCCAGATCTAATAAAAGTTGTTTTTTAACAAACATTATCTCTCATTTATATCTATACGTTCAAGAGTGCTATATTTGTACCCTATAGTCAGTTCTTTACTGATTCCTTGTCTAGTTTGTAAGTAGGTACAAGCACCAACCCCTAACCAGAATATAATTATACGAATTTATCAAGACTGAATAAACCCACCATAATGGGCTTATAGGGGAACGTTTAGTATACTTTATCAAGTTCTGAGTAGTGCCATTGTTCCTTGTCTATTAAAGGTATTTACTGTCCCCTTAAAAAACAAATAGTAATAAAAAAGAAAAAGATAAGTATGTATAGAAATATATTAAACTCAAACTCAGTAAGAAAAGTCTTCTAAAGTGCAGTAATTCTTCAAACACTGGCAAAATGCTCTCAGAATCTGAAATATATATAAAAACAAAAAGGTGCTGGGGTGGAGCCGGGCCGTGCGGGAAGATGGCCACATAGAAGAAGCTCTCCCACACCCTGTGTGCATCTACGGGTTATAACACGTGATCATGACTCCTAATACGGCCTATAACACCCAGGAAGGGTCCCTCCATGAACCCCTACAACAGTTTCTGCTTCAACCTTGAAGACATAACTGGCGCATGGTTAAAACTACCAGCGGGACAGCACGAGCCATGTAACACCCGCGGCTCTCCCACACCAACGGCACGAACCACTGGACCGAAGCTCCTTAACGTTGGGTAGCTGCTAAATACATCTGCTGTAGCCCATTGCCGCATTTACACGCTACCGGGTGCTGAGATTCCACCACAGCCGAGTCTACGATGCGCCACAGGTCCTCGCCAGCTGAACCGCTAACACTTCATCCTGCTCTGAAGTAAAACACCCTACCCTGCTATCAGGCCTGCACAGATACCCACGCACATTACTGGGCTGTATACGTTAAATAGAATACCACACTCCTGAACTCTGCTGATTCTAATGATAACTTTCTCCTTTTGTTACCCACTTCACTAAAATATACTGCCAACATACACATTGCATTAGTGCCTGATACCTGCTTACTCAGAAACCAAGCAATGATGTAAGTCTGTATTAGTCCAATATCCAGACATACTTTAGGGGGGCTTAGTGACGCAGCACAATTAAACTGGGGAGGTGACATCCTAAGGACACTCAACATCCTAAGAACACTCAGCATTTAACAGCACTCTTCTTGCCATTCAGCACAACCCCCCACAACGGTCTTATTTACCTGATTCTTTTTGTCTCTACATGGTACGATCTAATATTGATATATCCTGCTCATAAAAGGAAGCTTGAACTTTGTAATGCCGAATAAAAAAATATACCAAAGTAAGCAAGCCACAACAATCCACCATGATAAATAATTACTTGAAACCTGCACACCCTCCTACTACTCATGCCAAAGATGTACCAGCTGTCAAATTGCAGACCACTACGGCACAAATACACACTGTAGATCACACCCAACAAAATTATCTCACTAAAGATGATATTCGTCATCTGTCTTCCAAAGATGATATAAAAGAAGCTATTCCGGAAGTAAAACATCTATTTGGTGAGCTGAGAAACTATATCAGTGCTGTAGAACAGAGAGTCTCACAACTTGAAGAAAGGAAAGAAACCTTACACACTGATATGCAGCAACACACACAGGAGCGGCGTTCCAAGCAGCAACCCCGGGCCCGGCATTGTTATCCAAGATAAAGAAGCTTACTTTGACAAAGCTTTGAAACAACTTAACCACACAGAGGTATATAAAAAACTTCCAGGCAATCCCATCTTTGTATACAAAAAGAAATTACAATCTATTGTGATGGAAGGTGTAACTTTGGGTGTTTTTGGGGAAAAAGACATCTCCAATTTAGTACCTGATTATCCCCTCACTCCCATTTTCTACCATGTCCCCAAGGTTCACAAGGACCCTATTTCCCCCCCTGGGAGACCCATTGTCTCAGGGGTGGGGTCCTTGTTTGAGCCTTTGGGGGCATGGCTAGATGACATACTACAACCCATTGCCAAGAAACAGCTCTCCTATCTAAAAGACAGTGCCCAATTAATTAAAATCATGGACACTGTTAATTGGAAGGAAAGTTACTCATGGGCAGTAATTGATGTGTGTTCACTTTACACTTGTATCCCCCAAGACCTAGGGGTACAAGCAAAAGAATTTTTTCTACAGAGAGAGATGGATTTAAATATCTACACCAAACAATATGTAGGAGATGTGTTAAGATTCCTACTCTCACATAACTATTTTTGGTTTGATGGATGTTTTTATAACCAAATATATGGCCCTGCCATGGGGGCAAAGTTTGCCCCCGCATTTGCAAACTTGTATGTCTCCTGGTGGGAGTTGTCAAACATCTACAGCATACACAATCCTTGGCTTGAAGACATCCTATTATATATTAGTTATATTGACGACCTGTTGGTCATTGTAAAAAAACCATTGGATGTAGCAGAATTTGACAATTTCATGGAATATATTAATGTTAACCCATTTAATCTAAAATTTACAGGAATGTTCAGCACTAGTAGTGTTAATTATTTAGATCTTACGTTGGAAATTATTGACAATTGCATTGTCACTAGTACCTTCCGTAAAGAGACAGCGGGTAATACTATTTTATACGCCATGTCTCAACATCCCACACGTAGTTAAAGCGATACCACGCAGTCAATTTATTAGAATACGGAGAAACACCAAGTCTGATCAAATTTATGAAACACAATCATTGGATCTAAAAAATCGACTGATTTGTAGAGGCTACGATGCCAACAGTTTAGAAAAATGTCGAAAAGAAATTAAAAATTATAACAGAGCTTCCAAAACACAGAACAAAAATAAGAGAAAAGAATCTAGTTTTAAGGATGCCATAGTTTTCACCACGGCATAATCTAAACAATATAACGAAATTGTAAAAATTTTAAAAAAACATTCACATATTCTTTCAGGAGTTGACATATTAAGACAATTCATTAATAACATTAAATATGTTCCCAAAAAATCTAAAACTTTAGGCCAAACCATATCCCCTAGTTTAGTTATGAGAACAAAAGAAAAAACGCAAGATTGGTTAGCACATAAGGGAAATTACAAATGTGGCAGACGAAATTGTAACATGTGTGCACATATCCAGGAAGGCAACCTGTTCACTAGCACCAGCAAAGGAAAAGAACACACTATAGACTTTTATGCAAATTGCAGTGCCACTTTTGTGGTGTACCTTCTCACCTGCAATTTATGTAAATCGCAGTATACAGGTCGAACCTCTAGGGAAGCTAGAAAGCGGTTTAATGAACATACAAGAGACACAAAAAATTATAATAAGGATTCTGCGGTAGCTAACCACTTCAATGGTTTTCATTTCACCAATGAAGCCAACATGAGCATAAAAATAATTGATACTGTCAACATGCCCATCAGAGGGGGTAATAAATATAAATGTTTGGAAAATAAAGAATTATTCTGGATGTTGAAATTACAAACACGCTCCCCTTGGGGGATGAACCGTGAATGTGATATAAATTTCTTCATTGACACCTAAAAAAACAAATGCCTACCATTCACCACAAATAGATTCACTACATCATATCTTTATCATTTATATGTATATTTACATCTTCAGTCATTTGAAATTAATCGATGAAAAAGGATCATAATATTATTTTTATCCTTTATTTTTTATTTTCATTTTTGCAATGTTTATATGGTTATAGGGAAATTTCATATTTAAACTTTTCTACACAGTTTTGTCCAAGTGTAAACTCATCCAACAGGTTTTCCAAGTGAGATAATCTACTTTTTGATTACATATTATTATGATGTTACGGAGAATTTCATTATTTTGTTTTTATTTATTATGTTTAGGAATAATAAATTAGTGACCTGGACATTCAGGGGTTAACTGAGATTTGGCTGCTCAATCAATTTGAACAAGAGACAGCTGCCTATTAAATCCAAGTCTCCCCTTTAAGTACAGGTCACTCCATTTCCTTCTCATGTCTATGAATAAGAGTCCTGTGAGGACTCGAAACTAGTCAGACAGCTCATGTGTCTTACCCACTCCTGCCTAGTACTTTGTTCTTTGTACCTTTTATGCGTAAAATACAGCGGATGTAGCTGTTCACTTTTTTAACTTTGCTTCAATAAAGGATTCAAGTTTTATGGATACCCTGATGTATTGCCTGTGTCCCTTTGTTACTGATATGCAGCACTATACCGACTATTTACAATCCTAAGATACAATAGGCCCAGAAACTCTTCATGGCTACCTACAAGACATATTTTGCACCATGAAGGGCACTCCTTCGGCTGCCGAGATCTCCATAAAATTATAGAATGTGCCCACAGAGCTCTTCGGCTGAAACTCCTTAATAAGGCACCGTCAAGGGATGTAATAGTAAAGCTCATTTCCTTCAAAGTCAAGGAGGACATTCTAAAGGGGGCTCTAGAGCAAAACACATACTAACACACGGGTATTGAAATACATGTATTCTTTGATCTATGCCCCACCTCACTACAGAAGAGGAGAGCCCTACAGTTCATTACAATCATGCTAAGGGACACTAAGATACCATATCATTGGGGCTTCCCAACCAGCATAATAGCCACCAAGGATAACATTACCACAATCTACCGATCTACTCAGGATCTCCATACTTTCAATAAGACTCTAGGTCTAGATATTCAGGCTCCTTCCAAAACTGATCTACCCCAAGAGGACAATGCTCCCAACATTCACCTGACCTCCAGGAAACCCACAGACTGAAAACTCTCTTCTCTTCAAATCTCTCACATCTGCTTGTTATATTCATTTGGATTCACCACTTTGCCACACCGTTATCTGGAACATGACAGAAAAGTCCTACCATGCATCATAATGCCATATGGACTACCATCCACTTACAGCTAAGTCAAGTTTACCATTGCTTCCTCTCGATAACTCTTTATACTACTCTTTGCATTACATTTTTCTGAGAAACCTAGATATCTTGGCCGAAAGGTTTATAACCTCAGAAATGTTCTACTGCCTGCCCTGTATAGCCCCCAACATAGCCCATTGTATTAAAGCTGCGTTTCCGCAAGAACCATCAAAAAAGACATACTGTAGTTGTGCACAATATCTGGAGATTCTTTCACCAAGAGAATAATGACTTTACATTCTACTCACATCCCCATAAAAAATATTCACAAATCGATTATATCTTTACTGATTTATCCAGCCTTTCTCTTTTCTCTCACTGTGAAAATCACGCTATCACTTGGTTGGATATTGTCCCAGTCTCCTGTTCAGCTATCTGGCCAAATGTACCAATCTCTCTATTTCTATGGAGATTGGATGACAATATGCTGTATAGCCCAGTCATTGAAGCAGATATAGATAAATTATTAACTGAATATTTCCACCTTAATAGATCAGACCATGTGCCCCTAACTACAACGTGGGAGGCACATTAATGCATCTTGAGTGGAGAGATTATGAAACATAAGATTAGAAGCCAGAAAGTGAGGAAGGAATATTATGATAATCTCCTACAACAATTATCCCACCTAGAGGCTCTACACAAACAACATCCACAGGACCATATACACATTGAGGCACTAGAGCAGGCCAAAATGAAACATCTTCAGTATTTGCAGAAAGAATACAAAAAAAGGCCTTTTTTCTAAAACAACAATACTTTGAGCATGGTAACAAACCTAGCAAACAAGTCATATGTCTACAACATACTAGATGACAGTGGTACAACCCATGCAGATGGGAAAACAATTGCCAACATGTTCCGTAAATACTACCAACTACTCTATCATATCCAACTAACAGAGAAAAATGTTTTCAGGGATAACTTATTGTCACAATTAATAGAAGAGCCAACTAGGAATAAAGCTACATTGGATTTAGTGTTATCAAACAATAAAGATATAAAATCAAATATAGAAGTCAAAGAACATTTGGGTAACAGTGATCATAACATGGTCACATTTGAAATTTCTTTTCACAAGCAGTGTCTTAAAGGTTTAACTAAGGCTTTAAATATTAAGAAAGCAAAATTCAACAATTTAAGGAAATCATTAAATAACTGGGACAAAGTATTCTCTAATAAAAATACAGAGACTAAAAGGATAAAAAAAACTTGTTAAATAAATATACATATCAACATATACCATATGGTTATAAAAATAAAAAAATCCAAGCCAATATGGCTAAATAAAAATGTGTAAAGAGAAATTAGGAAAAAAACATAGGACATTTCAATTATTCAAAGAAAATAGTACAGACTCAACATACCAAACGTATAAGGAATAAAACAAAGCATGCAAAAATGCAATCAAATTAGCCAACATTGAAAATTAAAGATTAATTGCAAAGGATTCTAAGTCTAACCCTAAAAGATTCTTTAAGTACATAAATAGCAAAAAATCTAAGAAGTACAATATAGGTACATTAAAATGCATGGAGGGTAGCATGATTAACAGTGACAGGGAGAAGGCTGAGGTACTAAACTAGTTCTTTTCTTTAGTATACACAAGAGAGGAACCAATAGAGGATACTTTGGAACAAAATGGAACATGCCAGCCCATACCAAACTAGGTTATGTCAGGAAAAAACTCGATAATATTAAGGTAAATAAAACACCAGGCCCAGATGAAATACACCCAAGGGTGTTACATGAATTTAGCACTGTTATAGAGAAACCACTACTCTTAATTTTTCAAGATTCATTATCCTCAGGCATAGTACCCCAGAATTGGCGTTAAGCTGATGTGGTGCCACTCTTCAAAAAGGGAAGCAGGGATGATCCAGGAAGCTATAGACTAGATAGTCTGACATCAATAGTGGGAAGATATTTGAAGGGATTATATGGGATTATATTGATGAGCAAATTTGTGTAAACAAGTTTGAGTTCAAATCAGCATGGTTTTATGAGAAATAGATCATGTCAAACTAATCTAATTAGATTCTACGAGGAAGTAAGTAAAAATATAGAGAATGGGGAATCAGTTGATGTGATATACTTAGACTTTGCAAAGGCATTTGACACAGTGCCACATGAGAGATTAATGCACAAAATTAAGGGACTGGGATTAGCTGAAAATGTTAGCTCATGGATAAATAACTGGATAAAAGTTAGGGAGCAATGAGTAGTAGTGAATGGATCATACTCAGATTGGACAAAGGTAATCAGTGGAGTCCCCCAGGGATCAGTACTGGGCCCTGTTCTTTTTAATATTTTTATTAATGACTTGGAGCAAGGATTAAATAGTGACATCTCTATTTTTGCAGATGATACTAAGTTAAGTAAGGTCATTAGGTCAGAGCAGGATGAACTTTCGTTACAAAGGGATCTGCAAAAATTAGAAGTATGGGCAGGTAAATGGAAAATGAGATTTAATACGGGAAAATGCAAGTTTCTACATTTTGGAAGTAAAAATAAGTAGGCAATGTATTATTTAAATGGGACAAGATTTAGCTAAACAGAAGAGGAAAGGAATTTGGGGGTAGATAACAAGTTAAAGATGGATGCACAATGCAGGGCAGAGGCTTCAAAGACTAATAAAATACTAGCATGTATTAAAAGAGGCATTGATTCAAGGGAGGGAAGCATAATTATGTCACTATATAAATCCCAGGTAAGACCTCACCTTGAGTATGGAGTGCAGTTCTGGGGACCGATCACAAAAAAAAGATATTGCAGAACTAGAAAAAGTTCATAGAAGGGCCACAAAACTAATAAGGGAAATGGAGAATTTAAGTTATGAGGAGAGGTTAGCCAAACTGGGTCTATTTTCCATAGAAAAAATGGCGCTTGAGAGGTGACATGATTACTTTATATAAATATATTCAAGGCCCATACACAGAGATGGCAGAAGCTATTTTTTCCCAAGAAAATTGATTGTGACAAGAGGTTGGAGGAAAGGAGATTTAATCTCCTGCAATGGAAACATTTTTTCACTGTAAGAGCAATAAAATTGTGGAACTCATTACCAAAGGAGGTAGTGAATGCCAATACCCTAGATACATTTAAAAATTGTTTGGATACATTTCTGGCTAGAAACAAAATTCATGGATATAATTGCTTGTATCGAATGGGTGGGATTAATTTAAGCTCAACTGGATTTGTATAGGTTGAACTCGATGGACTCCGGTCTTTTTTCAACCTCATCTACTATGTTACTATGTTACAGGCATATGAGATGATACAAGCCCCAAAACACTCCTCAAAATGGAAATAACTGGAGGAATCCTGCATTCCTCCTGCAGACGAAGACTCTGAGGTGTTGGACTCTCTATTCACCCTAGACGAGATATTACAGGCTATTAAAGATCTCCCCACCGGGAAGTGCCCTGGGCCAGATGGCCTAAGCACTAAATATTATAAAACCTACCACCTTTTGACTCCGCATCTTTTAAACATTTTCAATCAACTCCCAGACACACCACACTTGCCACAACTTTGTTAGAAGCGCACATATCCGTTCTCCCTAAATCAGGTAAGCCCACCACGAAACCAAAATACTATAGAACCATCTCTCTACTCAATACTGATGTCAAAATTCTTGCTAAAACTTTGGCCAATAGACATAATAAATATGTTATATAGTCTATTATTCTTTTGAATACTTGCTATATTTTTGTTTGGTTTGTTATTTGATATAATGCAAAAAACAAAAACAAAAAAAACCCACATTATTTTCGAGGCTATAGTATGTTCTAACGTAGGATATGTAAGTATGACTGTACTACCAAAGAGTGAATACTTGTAATAGTATTGTATAACAAATGTTAAGTAGTTCAGCTATTCACAATTAAAAGAGAACCATATTTTTTTAAAAAAAGAAAAAGTTGCTTCCGAGTGCAGATTAACCATTTAACCATATTTCTCCAAGGTAAGTGAAGAAAGCTGTCATACTCACAATTTAAGCAGTGCAGGCTGGGGAATCTCAGTGTCCCAGCTCACTAAACCAGGATTTAGGATAAATTGCCCACTAGTACTACTGGTGTGGAATAGATAAATATTGCTTTCACACTTGTACAGCATTAAAAACTAACACCTAGATTTAGAGTTCTGCGTTAGCCGTCAAAAGCAGCGTTATGGGGTCCTTACGCTGCTTTTATCGCCCGCTGGTATTTAGAGTCAGGCAGAAAAGGGCTTAACGCTCACTTCGCTACGCGATTCCAGGCTACCGCAGATCCCCTTACGCCAATTGCGTATCCTATCTTTTCAATGGGATCTGCCTAACGCCGGTATTTGGAGTCTTGGGAGAAGTGAGCGGTAGAGCCTCTACCGACAAGACTCCTACCGACAAAAAAAGTCAGTATTTAAGAGCTTTATGGGCTAACGCGTGAATATAAAGCTCTTAACTACTGTGCTCTAAAGTACACTAACACCCATAAACTACCTATGTACCCCTAAACCAAGGCCCCCCCACATCGCCGCCACTATAATAAAAAATTTTAACCCCTAATCTGCCGACCGGAAACCGCCACCACCTACATTATACCTATGTACCCCTAATATCGCCGACACCTATATTATATTTATTAACCCCTAATCTGCCCCCCCAACGTCGCCGCTACCTAACTACACTTATTAACCCCTAATCTGCCGACCGGACCTCGCCGCCACTATAATAAATGTATTAACCCCTAAACCGCTGCACTCCCGCCTCGCAAACACTATAATAAATAGTATTAACCCCTAATCTGCCCTCCCTAACATCGCCGCCACCTACCTACAATTATTAACCCCTAATCTCCCGCCCGCACCGTCGTCGCTACTATAATAAAGTTATTAACACCTAAACCTAACTCTAACCCTAACCCTAACACCCCCTAACATAAATATAATTTAAATGAAACGAAATAATATTCCTAAAATTAACTAAATTAATCCTATTTAAAACTAAATACTTACGTATAAAATAAACCCTAATATAGCTACAATATAACTAATAATTACATTTTAGCTATTTTAGGATTTATATTTATTTTACAGGCAACTTTGTATTTATTTTAACTAGGTACAATAGCTATTAAATAGTTAATAACTATTTAATAGCTAACTAGTTAAAATAATTACAAAATTACATGTAAAATAAATCCTAACCTAAGTTACAATTAAACCTAACACTACACTATCATTAAATAAATTAACTACAATTAGCTAAATTCAAATACAACAAAATAAACTATTCTATAATACAAAAAAACCAAAACACTAAATTACAAAAAATAAAAAAGAATTACAAGAAGTTTAAACTAATTACACCTAATCTAAGCCCCCTAATAAAATTATAAAGCCCCCCAAAATTCACCCAGTCGGGCCGAAGTCTTCATCCGATGGGGCAGAAGAGGACATCCAGACCGGCAGAAGTCTTCATCCTATCCGGGCAGAAGAGGACATCCGGACCGGCAGACATCTTCATCCAAGCGGCATCTTCTATCTTCATCCATCCGACGAGGAGCGGCTCCATCTTCAAGACCTCCGGCGTGGAGCATCCTTCCTGGCCGACGGACTAACGACGAATGCCTGGTCCTTTAAATGACGTCATCCAAGATGGCGTCCCTCGAATTCCGATTGGCTGATAGGATTCTATCAGCCAATCGGAATAAAGGTAGGAAAAATCTGATTGGCTGATTCAATCAGCCAATCAGATTGAAGTTCAATCCGATTGGCTGATCCAATCAGCCAATCGTATTGAACTCGCATTCAATTGGCTGTTCCGATCAGCCAATAGAATGCGAGTGGGGGGGGGGGGGGCGACGTTGGGGGGGGCAGATTAGGGGTTAGTAAATATAATATAGGGTGTTAGGGGCAGCAGATTATGGGTTCATAGGGATAATGTAGGTTGCGGCGGTGTCCGGATCGGCAGATTAGGGGTTAATAATAAAATGCGGGTGTCAGCGATAGCGGGGGCGGCAGATTAGGGGTTAATAAGTGTCAGGTTAGGGGTGTTTAGACTCGGAGTTCATGTTAGGGTGTTAGGTGCAGACTTAGAGAGTGTTTCCCCATAGGAAAATTAGGGGTTAATAAATATAATATAGAGTGTTAGGGGCAGCAGATTAGGGGTTCATAGCGATAATGTAGGTTGCGGCGGTGTCCGGATCGGCAGATTAGGGGTTAATAATACAATGCAGGTGTCAGCGATAGCGGGGGCGGCAGATTAGGGGTTAATAAGTGTCAGGTTAGGGGTGTTTAGACTCGGGGTTCATGTTAGGATGTTAGGTGCAGACTTAGAGAGTGTTTCCCCATAGGAAACAATGGGGCTGCGTTAGGAGCTGAACGCTGCTTTTTTACAGGTGTTTTTTTTCAGCCAAAACTGCCCCATTGTTTCCTATGGGGATATCGTGCATGAGCACGTTTGAGCTGCTTACCGCTACCGTAAGCAACGCTGGTATTGAGGGTTGAAGTGGAGCTAAATTAGGCTCAACGCTCCCTATTTTGAGCCTAACACAGCCCCTCAGACAACTCTAAATACCAGCGTTGTCTTAAGGGTGCGTTGGGAAAAAAAGCAGCGTTAGCTATGCGGGTCTTTACCGACAAAACTCTAAATCTAGCGGTTAGTTTATTAAAAACAAACAAATATTGTACAAATGATGGAGTTAAAATATAACCCTTGTACAATGTACCAAAACCGCAATGCGTTTCTCAGCTTTAAAGCTGTTTTAGTCAGGCGTGATGCTATGTAACCAATCAGGGGTCAGAAACCAGACCAATCAGGGGTCAGATATAATCTATCAGAATAGAACCAGACATCATAATCCATCCTTAAAAACCACAAATAATATATATATAAAACAATAAAAAAAATTCCAACAAACACATCATTCTAAAAACACATCTTTGTGAAATCAATACATCAATAAAAGAAAAGTTGTAAGAGGGACTATATCAATTCCTGAACATGTATAAAAACAAAATAAGGCTACTCTAACGTGCTTTTAACACCTATGAATAATTTAACAAACCCCCTAAATAGCCTAATTAATATGTGTACATTCGATCGTATAGTGGACCAAACATCAAATAACAGTCCCAGCCATCTAATAACGTCTAATAGAACAAATCCATTTGCATATAATATTTAGAACCCCCATATGGGTGTTGCTATCATCCAAAATTTAAATCAGATTTGCCTCAGGGCCGCATTTGCTCCCGCAATTGCCCCCCCCCCAGACCCCCCTGATATACTTTAAAACGGCCGCACCAGCACTGCCTTCTGTAAGGACAGCGCAGCCGTGAGTGAGCAGGGGACACTTGCATACAGCGGTAGCTGACTGAGCAATAGCATCCAATTACTCGGTTACGTCGCTGTATAGGAAAGAAAGGTGCTCTGCCAGTGCTAGCTTTGAAATATTGATCCCAATCCGGCCAAGGGTGGGACCATGGGAGGAACTAACAGGGGCTTCCTCACATGACCAGTGTGAACTCACGCTCCCTGACCCTCATCACTTACTCCCAGAAAGTTAGTTGTGGCACGCGTGAGAAAAGTGCGAGGGAGTTGCTTATTTAAATGTAAATAATAAACATTCATAAAAGTCGCACTGTAGAGCCTTCATAGCTCAAGATTACTGGCTAACTTCTAAGCAATTTACTTTACTGGCTTAACCCCTTA
Organism: Bombina bombina; assembly: GCF_027579735.1. NCBI lineage: Eukaryota > Metazoa > Chordata > Amphibia > Anura > Bombinatoridae > Bombina > Bombina bombina. Next base: position 920,247,074 of record NC_069499.1, read on the forward strand.
GTGACCAGAGCACTTTTCCATTTTCTGACCGTTTGGGACCAAGGCTATTTTTACATTTCTGTGTTGTTTGTGTTTAGCTGTAATTTTCCTCTCACTCATTTACTGTACCCACACATATTATATACGGTTTTTGCCGCCATTAAATGGACTTTCTAAAGATACCATTATTTTCATAAAAAAATGGAAAAAAAACAGAATTTATGTTTACCTGATAAATTTCTTTCTCCAACGGTGTGTCCGGTCCACGGCGTCATCCTTACTTGTGGGATATTCTCTTCCCCAACAGGAAATGGCAAAGAGCCCAGCAAAGCTGGTCACATGATCCCTCCTAGGCTCCGCCTACCCCAGTCATTCGACCGACGTTAAGGAGGAATATTTGCATAGGAGAAACCATATGGTACCGTGGTGACTGTAGTTAAAGAAAATAAAATATCAGACCTGATTAAAAAAACCAGGGCGGGCCGTGGACCGGACACACCGTTGGAGAAAGAAATTTATCAGGTAAACATAAATTCTGTTTTCTCAAACATCGGTGTGTCCGGTCCACGGCGTCATCCTTACTTGTGGGAACCAATACCAAAGCTTTAGGACACGGATGAAGGGAGGGAGCAAATCAGGTCACCTAAATGGAAGGCACCACGGCTTGCAAAACCTTTCTCCCAAAAATAGCCTCAGAAGAAGCAAAAGTATCAAACTTGTAAAATTTGGTAAAAGTGTGCAGTGAAGACCAAGTCGCTGCCCTACATATCTGATCAACAGAAGCCTCGTTCTTGAAGGCCCATGTGGAAGCCACAGCCCTAGTGGAATGAGCTGTGATTCTTTCGGGAGGCTGCCGTCCGGCAGTCTCGTAAGCCAATCTGATGATGCTTTTAATCCAAAAAGAGAGAGAGGTAGAAGTTGCTTTTTGACCTCTCCTTTTACCTGAATAAACAACAAACAAGGAAGATGTTTGTCTAAAATCCTTTGTAGCATCTAAATAGAATTTTAGAGCGCGAACAACATCCAAATTGTGCAACGAACGTTCCTTCTTTGAAACTGGTTTTGGACACAGAGAAGGTACGATAATCTCCTGGTTAATGTTTTTGTTAGAAACAACTTTTGGAAGAAAACCAGGTTTAGTACGTAAAACCACCTTATCTGCATGGAACACCAGATAAGGAGGAGAACACTGCAGAGCAGATAATTCTGAGACTCTTCTAGCAGAAGAAATCGCAACTAAAAACAAAACTTTTCCAAGATAATAACTTAATATCAACGGAATGTAAGGGTTCAAACGGAACCCCCTGAAGAACTGAAAGAACTAAATTGAGACTCCAAGGAGGAGTCAAAGGTTTGTAAACAGGCTTGATTCTAACCAGAGCCTGAACAAAGGCTTGAACATCTGGCACAGCTGCCAGCTTTTTGTGAAGTAATACCGACAAGGCAGAAATCTGTCCCTTCAGGGAACTTGCAGATAATCCTTTTTCCAATCCTTCTTGAAGGAAGGATAGAATCCTAGGAATCTTAACCTTGTCCCAAGGGAATCCTTTAGATTCACACCAACAGATATATTTTTTCCAAATTTTATGGTAAATCTTTCTAGTCACAGGCTTTCTGGCCTGAACAAGAGTATTGATAACAGAATCTGAGAATCCTCGCTTCGATAAAATCAAGCGTTCAATCTCCAAGCAGTCAGCTGGAGTGAAACCAGATTCGGATGTTCGAACGGACCCTGAACAAGAAGGTCTCGTCTCAAAGGTAGCTTCCAAGGTGGAGCCGATGACATATTCACCAGATCTGCATACCAAGTCCTGCGTGGCCACGCAGGAGCTATCAAGATCACCGACGCCCTCTCCTGCTTGATCCTGGCTATCAGCCTGGGGATGAGAGGAAATGGCGGGAACACATAAGCTAGTTTGAAGGTCCAAGGTGCTACTAGTGCATCCACTAGAGCCGCCTTGGGATCCCTGGATCTGGCCCCGTAGCAAGGAACTTTGAAGTTCTGACGAGAGGCCATCAGATCCATGTCTGGAATGCCCCACAGGTGAGTGACTTGGGCAAAGATTTCCGGATGGAGTTCCCACTCCCCCGGATGCAATGTCTGCCGACTCAGAAAATCCGCTTCCCAATTTTCCACTCCTGGGATGTGGATAGCAGACAGGTGGCAGGAGTGAGACTCCGCCCAAAGAATAATTTTGGTTACTTCTTCCATCGCTAGGGAACTCCTTGTTCCCCCCTGATGGTTGATGTACGCAACAGTCGTCATGTTGTCTGATTGAAACCGTATGAACCTGGTCCTCGCAAGCTGGGGCCAGGCCTGGAGAGCATTGAATATCGCTCTCAGTTCCAGAATATTTATCGGTAGAAGAGATTCTTCCCGAGACCAAAGACCCTGAGCTTTCAGGGATCCCCAGACCGCGCCCCAGCCTATCAGACTGGCGTCGGTCGTGACAATGACCCACTCTGGTCTGTGGAACATCATCCCTTGAGACAGATTGTCCAGGGACAGCCACCAACGGAGTGAGTCTCTGGTTCTCTGATTTACTTGTATCTTCGGAGACAAGTCTGTATAGTCCCCATTCCACTGACTGAGCATGCACAGTTGTAATGGTCTTAGATGAATGCGCGCAAAAGGAACTATGTCCATCGCCGCCACCATCAACCCGATCACTTCCATGCACTGAGCTATGGAAGGAAGAGGAACGGAATGAAGTATCCGACAAGAGTCCAGAAGCTTTGTTTTTCTGGCCTCTGTTAGAAAGATCCTCATTTCTAAGGAGTCTATAATTGTTCCCAAGAAGGGAACCCTTGTTGACGGGGATAGAGAACTCTTTTCCACGTTCACTTTCCAGCCGTGAGATCTGAGAAAGGCCAGGACAATGTCCGTGTGAGCCTTTGCTTGAGGAAGGGACGACGCTTGAATCAGAATGTCGTCCAGGTAAGGTACTACTGCAATGCCCCTTGGTCTTAGCACCGCTAGAAGGGACCCTAGTACCTTTGTGAAAATCCTTGGAGCAGTGGCTAATCCGAAAGGAAGCGCCACGAACTGGTAATGTTTGTCCAGGAATGCAAACCTTAGGAACCGATGATGTTCCTTGTGGATAGGAATATGTAGATACGCATCCTTTAAATCCACCGTGGTCATGAATTGACCTTCCTGGATGGAAGGAAGGATAGTTCGAATGGTTTCCATCTTGAACGATGGGACCTTGAGAAATTTGTTTAAGATCTTGAGATCTAGGATTGGTCTGAACGTTCCCTCTTTTTTGGGAACTATGAACAGATTGGAGTAGAACCCCATCCCTTGTTCTATTAATGGAACAGGATGAATCACTCCCATTTTTAACAGGTCTTCTACACAATGTAAGAACGCCTGTCTTTTTATGTGGTCTGAAGACAACTGCGACCTGTGGAACCTCCCCCTTGGGGGAAGTCCCTTGAATTCCAGAAGATAACCCTGGGAGACTATTTCTAGCGCCCAAGGATCCAGAACATCTCTTGCCCAAGCCTGAGCGAAGAGAGAGAGTCTGCCCCCCACCAGATCCGGTCCCGGATCGGGGGCCAATATTTCATGCTGTCTTGGTAGCAGTGGCAGGTTTCTTGGCCTGCTTTCCCTTGTTCCAGCCTTGCATTGGTCTCCAAGCTGGCTTGGCCTGAGAAGTATTACCCTCTTGCTTAGAGGACGTAGCACCTTGGGCTGGTCCGTTTTTACGAAAGGGACGAAAATTAGGTCTATTTTTTGCCTTGAAGGGCCGATCCTGAGGAAGGGCGTGGCCCTTACCCCCAGTGATATCAGAGATAATCTCTTTCAAGTCAGGACCAAACAGCGTTTTCCCCTTGAAAGGAATGTTTAGTAGCTTGTTCTTGGAAGACGCATCAGCCGACCAAGATTTCAACCAAAGCGCTCTGCGCGCCACAATAGCAAACCCAGAGTTCTTAGCCGCTAACTTAGCCAATTGCAAAGAGGCGTCTAGAGTGAAAGAATTAGCCAATTTGAGAGCATTGATTCTGTCCATAATCTCCTCATAAGGAGGAGAGTCACTATCGAGCACCTTAAGCAGTTCATCAAACCAGAAATATGCGGCAGTAGTGACAGGGACAATGCATGAAATGGGTTGTAGAAGGTAACCCTGCTGAACAAACATCTTTTTAAGCAAACCTTCTAATTTTTTATCCATAGGATCTTTGAAAGCACAACTATCCTCTATGGGAATAGTGGTGCGTTTGTTTAAAGTAGAAACCGCTCCCTCGACCTTGGGGACTGACTGCCATAAGTCCTTTCTGGGGTCGACCATAGGAAACAATTTTTTAAATATGGGGGGAGGGACGAAAGGAATACCGGGCCTTTCCCATTCTTTATTAACAATGTCCGCCACCCGCTTGGGTATAGGAAAAGCTTCTGGGAGCCCCGGCACCTCTAGGAACTTGTCCATTTTACATAGTTTCTCTGGGATGACTAAATTTTCACAATCATCCAGAGTGGATAATACCTCCTTAAGCAAAATGCGGAGATGTTCCAATTTAAATTTAAATGTAATCACATCAGATTCAGCCTGCTGAGAAATGTTCCCTAAATCAGTAATTTCTCCCTCAGACAAAACCTCCCTGGCCCCCTCAGATTGGGTTAGGGGCCCTTCAGAGATATTAATATCAGCGTCGTCATGCTCTTCAGTAACTAAAACAGAGCAGCCACGCTTACGCTGACAAGGGTTAATTTTGGCTAAAATGTTTTTGACAGAATTATCCATTACAGCCGTTAATTGTTGCATAGTAAGGAGTATTGGCGCGCTAGATGTACTAGGGGCCTCCTGAGTGGGCAAGACTCGTGTAGACGAAGGAGGGAATGATGCAGTACCATGCTTACTCCCCTCACTTGAGGAATCATCTTGGGCATCATTGTCATTATCACATAAATCACATTTATTTAAATGAATAGGAATTCTGGCTTCCCCACATTCAGAACACAGTCTATCTGGTAGTTCAGACATGTTAAACAGGCATAAACTTGATCAGAAAGCACAAAAAACGTTTTAAAATAAAACCGTTACTGTCACTTTAAATTTTAAACTGAACACACTTTATTACTGCAATTGCGAAAAAACATGAAGGAATTGTTCAAAATTCACCAAATTTTCACCACAGCGTCTTAAAGCCTTGAAAATATTGCACACCAATTTTGGAAGCTTTAACCCTTAAAATAACGGAACCGGAGCCGTTTTAAGCTTTAAACCCCTTTACAGTCCCTGGTATCTGCTTTGCTGAGACCCAACCAAACCCAAAGGGGAATACGATACCAAATGACGCCTTCAGAAGTCTTTTATAAGTATCAGAGCTCCTCTCACATGCGACTGCATGCCATGCCTCTCAAAAACAAGTGCGCAACACCGGCGCGAAAATGAGACTCTGCCTATGCTTTGGGAAAGCCCCTAAAGAATAAGGTGTCTAAAACAGTGCCTGCCGATATTATTATATCAAAATACCCAGATAAAATGATTCCTCAAGGCTAAATATGTGTTAATAATCAATCGATTTAGCCCAGAAAAAGTCTACAGTTTAAATAAGCCCTTGTGAAGCCCTTATTTACAATCGTAATAAACATGGCTTACCGGATCCCATAGGGAAAATGACAGCTTCCAGCATTACATCGTCTTGTTAGAATGTGTCATACCTCAAGCAGCAAGGGACTGCAAACTGTTCCCCCAACTGAAGTTAATTGCTCTCAACAGTCCTGTGTGGAACAGCCATGGATTTTAGTTACGGTTGCTAAAATCATTTTCCTCATACAAACAGAATTCTTCATCTCTTTTCTGTTTCTGAGTAAATAGTACGTACCAGCACTATTTGAAAATAACAAACTCTTGATTGAATAATGAAAAACTACAGTTAAACACTAAAAAACTCTAAGCCATCTCCGTGGAGATGTTGCCTGTACAACGGCAAAGAGAATGACTGGGGTAGGCGGAGCCTAGGAGGGATCATGTGACCAGCTTTGCTGGGCTCTTTGCCATTTCCTGTTGGGGAAGAGAATATCCCACAAGTAAGGATGACGCCGTGGACCGGACACACCTATGTTGGAGAAATACACTTTTCTAGCTTTGACCCCCAAAATCTGTTGCACATCTACAACCACCAAAAAACACCCATGCTAAATAATTTCGAAATTTTGTCCTGAGTTTAGAAATAGCCAATGTTTACATGTTCTTTGCTTTTTTTTTGCAAGTTATAGGGCAATAAGTACAAGTAGCACTTTGCTATTTCCAAACCATTTTTTTTTTTCAAAATTAGCGCTAGTTACATTGTAACACTGATATCTGTCAGAAATCCCTGAATATCCCTTGACATGTATATATTTTTTTTAGTAGACAACCCAAATTATTGATCTAGGCCCATTTTGGTATATATCATGCAAACATTTCACCGTCAAATGCGATTAAATTAAAAAAAAATCGTTCACTTTTTCACAAACTTTAGGTTTCTCACTGAAATTATTTATAAACAACTTGTGTAATTATGGCACAAATGGTTGTAAATGCTTCTCTGGGATCCCCTTTGTTCAGAAATAGCAGACATATATGGCTGTGGCATTACTTTTTGGTAATTAGAAGGCTGCTAAATGCCGCTGCACACCACACTTGTATTAGGCCCAGCAGTGAAGGGGTTAATTAGGGAGCGTGTAGGATTCATTTTAGCTTTAGTGTTGTGTAGTAGACAACCCAAAGTATTGATCTAGGCCCATTTTGATTTATTTCATGCCACCATTTCACCGCCAAATATGATCAAATAAAAAAAATCATTAACTTTTTCAGTAACTTTGGGTTTCTCATAAATTATTTACAAACAACTTGTGCAATTATGGCACACATGGTTGTAAATGCTTCTCTGGGATCCCCTTTGCTCAGAAATAGCAGACATATATGGCTTTGGCATTGCTTTTTGGTAATTAGAAGGCTGCTAAATACTGCTGCGCACCACACTTGTATTACGCCCAGCAGTGACGGGGTTAATTAGGTAGCTTGTAGGGAGCTTGAAGGGTTAATTTTAGCTTTACTACTAGCCTCCCACTTGACACATCCCACCCTCTGATCCCTCCCAAACAGCTCTCATCCCTCCCCCACCCCACAATTGTCCTCGCCATCTTAAGTACTGGCAGAAAGTCTGCCAGGAATAAAATAAAATACTTTTTTTTTTAAAATATATATTCTGCTTTGTAGGATGCCCCCAACCTCATTGATCCCCCCCCCCCCCCCTCAAGAGCTCTCTAACCCTCCCCCACTAACTATTTGCTACCATTTTGGGTACAGGAAGCTTTGCATTTAATTGTGTTTTGTTTTTTAAATAAACCACAATTTTTCTGTAGTGTAGCTGCCCCCCTCCAAACCCTACTCCCTCCCCTCCCAGACCTATTTTGATAAATTATTTCCCCCCTCCTGGCAGAAGTCCTGTAGTCTAGCATGGGAGGAGGTGATGGTAGAGGACGCAAAAAGCAGGTCATTGTTGGATCTTAGGGGGCGGGCTGGAGTATTTGTTGATGAGTGAGGACAGGTAGGGTGGGCAGCATTGGTGAGGGTTTTGTAGGTCAGGATGAGAATTTTGAATGTAACTCTGCTGTGAATGGGGAACCAGTGAAGGGACTCACAGAGAGGAGCAGCAGAAACAGAGTGTTGGGAGGGGTGGATTAGCCTGGCAGATGCATTTAGGATGGATTGAAGGGGAGAGAGGCGGGCGAGAGGGAGGCCAGTTAGCCTTGATTTGTTAAATGTACCAGGTGTGAGGAGTCAGAACTGGTATTAATAAATGCATAGTAAATATTTAAAAATTACATAGTTGTATAAATGTATTATTTGAATTACACATGCTCACATAATTTTCTGCCTTAAAGGGACGCAGAACCAAAACATTTACTTTCATTATTCAGATAGAACATACCACTTTAAACAACATTAAAAAAAAAATTGTAAAGATAAAAGATAATTTGCTATTAATTGTATTTATCACATTCATTGATTTATGCAGGAAATTTATTTATTTTCCAAGGAAAATGAATATGGCTACAGTATTGGCTTACAGGGATATGAAACTCAATTTTTTTCTTTCATGATTGAGATAGAGCATGTAATTTTAAGCAACTTTTTAATTTACTACTATTATCACATTTTCTCTATTCTCTTGGAATCGTTATTTGAAAAAGTAGGAATATAAGCTAAGGAGCTTTTTGTTCAGCACCTGGGTAGCCCTTTGCTGATTGGTGGCAACAATCATTCACTAAACCATTGCTGAAACTGGCTGTGGTTTGTGCATTCAGCTTTCATTTTAAAATATGTACCCATCTCTTACAGGACACTTATTTATAGTTTTGTGCTAGGAATCTGCAACAAAAAATATTTTTAACTAACTCAATGATCATAGCATTCTTCTGTGCTGAGTTGTGGTATAATATATATACACAACATTTTAATGTTGATGCAAGTTCAATACATTCCTTTTTTCACCCTGTTGTACCAAAATCAAGTGATCCAGAGCCATAATTGGACTTCTGTCTTACTAAGTTTTATTGTGGTGAGTTAAGGGTTAAAAATTACTTTTATTTTTTGTAAGTTTGCAATGTATTGCTAGAGACTTTAGTTGTATTGTGTGGTTTAAATATTTTAAGTATTTTCAGTATCATGTGTTATACATGTTCTCAATATGACATTTGTTGATATGTTGTTATATAAGTAAAGAGTAAGGGGTTAGGTTTGCTTCTACTTCATGGATGATTACAGTACTTTGAATACATTTATTGTTTATAGAGCATTGAGAGAGATTTAACAATGACTAAGGCATTGTTTAAAGTGTTTCATTTTCTCTGAGACTTACAGACTTTACTATCAAATAAATTTACCCAGCTTGCAGTGGCATTGATGGAGCTTTTTACTAACATAGAGCTCCATCAGTTTGGCAGCATGTTAGGCGAATTTGTTTTATAGTGAATAAGCCTGCTAGAAGTTTCTAGGATAGCGCAGTGCACTAATTTGTTGTTTTAGTCTTTCTGATTATGTTTAACAAGTAGTGGTGAACCTATTGAGTTATCTGCAGCTGCTACAGTTTAGATAAATAGGAGTTTTATTTTTATATTGTGTAAATATATAAAAGACACCATACAATACAGAAAACATTCGCAAATCGCAAGTACAGCGGTGCAGTGACTTCGCATGGAAACAATCTGACCAATTGAGAGACCAGAAGTAGTAACAACTTCAATCAGTCAGAAGTTCTGTTCCTGCATTGGTCATTCAATACTGTTCGTTTTGGTGTTCTAAAATTATGTGAGTTACCATACTGTTGTGTGTAGTTAATAATACAAAATTAGCAGAATTTAAGTTTTTCCCCTGTTACAGCAATATGCATAAAAGTGGAAGAGAACGTGACAAGGGCCGAAAATTTGAACCGGTCACAAAAAGAGAAAAAAGAACATTGCTTTTGAGGCGTGCAAAGAAGAATTACGTGGCTCTATGCAGAAATATTTGAAGACAGTGAAGATTACTGCATGTGGAGAAGAACCTAAGCATGAACATGAGAATGGGGAGTCTGTTTTGACTGAAAAAGAATATTTCCAGCCAAGCACTTCTATTCAGTCTGAACAATATAACATTTTGTGTAGCACTGAAGAAGGAGCTACAGAAAAACCTGAAGATTCAGGTTCTGGTCCTTCAGAGTCTGGTTATCAGCCTCTTAGTTATGATCCCGGAGAATGGACTTTCTCAGTAGAAGATAAAAGACAGAGTCTGTTATACCCAGAAAGGACCGATAAGGGAGAAAAATTGAACTTACCCATTAGACAATGCAAAAAGACATTTTTCTACCTTTCCTTACACACGGGTTTTAAGCAACAAAGAGAAACAAGATACGCGCTGGTTAGTTTATTCTAGAAACAAGGACTGTGTTTTCTGTTTTGCCTGTCATTTATTCTCAGCATCACAGAGAGCTTTAGTGTCCGATGGTTGCAGTGACTGGAAGAACCTGAGTAAGTCTTCAAGAAAATAGTTCTAACCACTTAGAGAGCATTGTTACATGGATGGAAGCCGAGAAGCGATTCAGATGTGGAGAAACTATAGACTCATCAATTCAAAAGTAAATACTTCTTGAAAAGCAACGTTGGCAGGAAATTCTAGAAAGGCTTTTAGCCACAATTCAGTTCCTGGCATCTCATAACCTACCTTTTAGGGGTCACCGAGATAATTTAGAAGAAGAGAGAAGTGGCAATTTTATAGACCTAATCAAGCATTGCACCGGGTTCGATCCTGTTCTTCGTGAAAACTTACAGAGAATAGAAGAAAAACGTGTTCATAACCATTACTTGGGAAAAAACATTAAAAACTATGTAACTGCTTTGAAGGCTAAGTTCGTCAAGCAGACAGTTATTGAAAAGATTCTCCAAGCATAGTATTACACTCTCATTCTTGATTGCAGCCACATCGAACAGATGACTGTGATATGAAGCCATGTTGATGAAAAGTCAGGAGACATTGAAGAGCATTTTGTTGGATTTATACCAGTTGAGAAAACTACAGCTGAAGAAGTAACAAAGACTATACTGCTTGAAATTGATGAATTAGAGTTTAGACATGAAAAACTGCAGAGGGCAAGGATTTGATAATGGTGCTAACATGCGGGGAGAGAAAAGTGGTGTAAAAAACAGAATATTAAATATCACCCTGGCTGTCACAGTTTGAATGTGGTACTTGGAGATGGAGCAGCATCTTGTTCAAAAGCAAAATTAATTTTTGGTATTTTGCAGACTGTACACATTATTTTCTGACTCAACCAATAGATGGGCTGTTTTAAAGGCGAAGGTAAATATTACTCTCAAGCCATTGTCAGACACTATATAGGAATGCAGAGTGGAGAGTGTGAAGGCTGTACGTTACCAACTGAACGAAATTGCTACGTGCTTGGAAGAGATGACAACGATCCTTCATTCTGTAGTTAACAATTCCAGTTACGGTTGCATCAGCCTAGAGGAGCTGTTCAAAATTAATAAAAACATCCCTAAGATCAACTATGAGCCAAGAAAGATTATCTGCTCTGGCAACTTTGTCGATTGAACACAATCTGGCCTCAAAACTAAATTATTCATGTGTGATAGATAAATTTACAACTGCAAAATGTAGAATGTTATAAAACTCAACTTTTAGTGAAAAACGTGGTACTAAAAAAAGCTCTACGTAAGCCTACATTTATTCATGATAAAAAAACTCCAGAAAAAGATTTGTGTATGAGCCTCAACTATAATTAGTACATATATTGTTGTTTTGAATTTTAATAAAGTTCAGTGGGGTTTTCCCCCTTTGTTATTTAAGCTATTTATTGTTAATTGTCTTGTGTTATTGGGTATATTGAATCTCAGGTTTCTTTGTTTAGTTTTTAAGTTATTTATAGTTTATTATTTAAAATATTGCACTTTGTACCTTGTTCCAAACTTCCATGCACTATTGAGGAACAATGGTATGTTGTTACATTTTGGTTCATCCCAAAAAAAAACTTGTGGCATATTTAACGTTAAGAAAGTGTTGTAAGATGATTTTTATCTCTTTATAAAACACTGTTGACAAATATATTTCACATTTAGAAGACAGAAACAAAAATTCTGAGTTGTCGCCACACACTTTTTTTTTACCTATACCCAGTGGTTGTGCATAGATATGTTTAGAAAAATTAGTTATGTGACAAAATAAAATTCTAGGAGCGGTCCATTCCTATTTTCTGGGATTGGTTAAGGTTTGCCTTAAAATATGAATACAGTTCATTCTTATTATTGCATTTTTTTACATTTATTTTTTTACTATGGGTGTCAGTAGGGTCCTCATGTTCAAGTTTTGCCTAAGGCCTCGCAAAGTCTAGAGCCGCCACTGATCTCTGCAGGTCTCTGCCATGCAAGCCTCAGCTGTAATAGCTGGGGCATATGCACCACCAGCACCTGTTTTACCGCTTGCCATTCCCCTCAGCATACACTGCAGGTAGGGTCATCTTTGACCTGGCAGAAGATGGATGTGAAAGGATGTATCACCTTTCTGCCCTACTATGTGGTTTGTGCTCTACGGTGGTGTCCTGTGGAGACTGTTGTGCTTCCAGCAGATCAGCAGCTTTGCGTGCTCATTTTATGAGAAGCACCCTGAGGAGAGGAAGGCTTGTTGTAGTCATCCGCCAGAACCCCCCCCCCCAAAAAAAAAAACTGTGCCTCATTGTGAGAGCACTGAAAGGGGTCTTCTTTTTGTTAATGCTATTAGTGTTATTACTTCCCAATGAATATTGCCCCCCCCCCACCAAAAAAAAATACTACTCCTCTAGTTTTGTTTTTGCTGCTGCATTATTCCACCTTAAAGAAGATTATTTGCTGCTTGCTGTGTTTTGTTATCTGCCTTGTCCTAGCTCAGTTTCCTTTAAAATAACAACAAAAAAATAGTTTTCCTGTTTTTCCATTATAAAAAAAATCCCTCACAAAACCCATTTCAGCCTGCCTTGACTTTCTCTGTGCTGTTAAAGGGATATTAATCCTTAAATTTATCACTGTTCAGTCAGAGCATACAATTTTAATTATCTACTCAATTTAATTCTATTGACATTTATTGTTTTCTCTAGGTATCTTTGTTCAAATTAAGCAGGGACAAAAGCTCAGGAAAGTGCACGTCTCTCAATCACTAAATGGCAGCAGTTTTGCAAGAATGTTATCCATTTAAAAGAGCGCTAGATGTCTGCACTATTTCCTGCCATTTAGGAGTCCAGATGCCTTGCCTCTACCTAGGTATCTTTTCAACAAAGAATATCAAGGGATTGAGGTACTGTTAATAGTAGAAGTAAATGGGAAACATTTAAAACTCTTGCTTGCTGTAGGGGGCACGTCTCTCATTGTGTACAGAAAATTTGGAGTTTTATATCTTTCTTATTTTACACCTCTCTAGTTTTATTCTCTGGTGCTATTATCTTCTACCTGGTGGTTTGGAACAGTAGGTAGGTAGGTTGGTAGGTACATAGTAATCTAATTTAATTACATAACCTTGCTAACTTGGAAGAATTTCTAACACCAAGGCTGGCATGGTTTAGCCCATACATCCCACCCCAAAAAATCAAAACAAAAGGTGTGCAACTGTCTATTTAAAAAGACACTAATGTAAAAAATAAACTTGATTGGTATTAAAAAAAACCATACATTTTTAAATAGCTTTTATCTTCTATTAGCAAATAAAGTCTTTTCAACTGTATGTCTAATCAAAAGCTCTTCAAGTTTAATTTCGACTTTATTATCTTTTGAATGCTTGGCACCCCTTTTTTAAAGCCTCTTTCTTAAAAGGCACATGGTATTGTGCCATCTATGCCACCGTGGTAGTTTATGAAAAGCTTATATCTTAAAAGGCACATGGTATTGTGCCATCTATGCCACCGTGGTAGTTTATGAAAAGCTTATATCTTAAAAGGCACATGGTATTGTGCCATCTATGCCACCGTGGTAGTTTATGAAAAGCTTATATCTTAAAAGGCACATGGTATTGTGCCATCTATGCCACCGTGGTAGTTTATGAAACATGCCAAGCTTGGTATGGATATTTTTTAATTTCCTTCTAGTTTTTCTTTTTAGGAAACCGAGAATACTTTGCAATTGATTACAGTCAGCGATAGCAGACCTCTTAAAGGGACATAAAATGGTGTATGTTAAAATTAGCTAATAAAAGTAAAATTTAAACAGTCAAGATTCTGAACTTTAAATAAACTTTCAAAGTTTTGTATCTAAATGTGGACAATACTTTCATATTTACACTTTCTGTTACAGCAGCTTCTACTGAGAGTGACTTACTTATCATTTTTCAAGATTAACAGAATATTCTATGCATTAAAGTTGTGACATTTTCAATTCTTTTCATAAATGGAATTGCATACCACAGTTATATTTCACACAACCAGTGGATGCACAGTGCACATTTAGGGCTAATTACAAGTGGAGGGCTAAATTATTGTGCACCCGCACTAGGCTTTAAAGTTGATGGGTGTGGGGTGTTAGAAAAAAAAACGGCACTGAAAAGTGCCTTTACATTGCAATCTATGGGAACTGTGTGTTCTCACTAAATATATATGTATATGTTTAGTCTCACCCACAGCTCTTGTGTCAACCTTATTATATTATTATATAGGGCAAAACAGTCTTTTTAAATGGTTTACTGAAATGTTTTATTAAATTATTTAGTAAAATATTAGTGCATGCAAAGCAAAGTAACTAAAATGATCCTCATTATCACAAGCACATGTAGTTTTTATTTTACAACTAGTGGTTTCAAAGTAAAGGCCATTGGGAGTGGGACATGTATAATATTGCCCTCCATTGTTTATTGTGTAAATATTAATTTGAGTTTAAATCAATATGGATGTTCATTAGGGTTCTAAAAGGTATATCAAGTAAGGGCCAAAATAGAATTGGAGCACTATATATATCGCTTTCATGAAAGCAATATTAGCGTTCCACTGTGTAATTCCAGCTCACAAATGTGCGCTGCTATTACAAGTTAACAGCAATGCAAACCATTGCTGGGAAGCATTTCGCTTGCGGTAAGCACGCTTCCATAGGCTCCAATTGGAGCCTCGTTCTTATGCCTGGCGCATTGTGGGTAAGTAGTGCAGGGATGGCAGCAATTTGTAAATATATATGTATATGACTATATACATACATATTTATGTGTTAATAAGTGTATATACACATATTAACACATAAAATAAATGTATATAATCAAATACATATATATTTACTGGGAACACAGTTACCATAGACCGCAATGAAAGGCTCTTTTCAGTGCCACCAACTTTACACCCCAAAAACTGTCTGTTACAGTTTAATTTTAAAAAAGCAACTTTTTTTTTTTTAAATTAAAACCTATAATGCCCTCTATTTTGATCGGATCTCTTGTTAATTTACAGAGCGCTAATTGCTACTGCGAGCTTGCGGTAGCAATAACTAGCCACTTGTAATGACACTGAAAAATTTCTCAGACTCTATTAATAAAATACCTCAATTTAAATATATGTTTTACATAATAATGTTGCCTCTTCCAATCTTTATTGTTTATGTTTTTTTTAATTTTACCATTCTTGGTTTTTAAGAAAAAAAGGTATTTCTTTGTGTTAGCAGTTACCTTTATTTATAATTACACTCATAACTTAAAAATATTGGAAAAAATAAGACATACACTGGTCTTAATAAATAAATATAATTTGTTTATTTTGTAATAATCAATAACAACTCTGCAACCCGCACCCTTCCAGCCGCCTCCCTCCAGACCCTCCCACCACAACACCAACAATTGGAACCCACAGTACACTTCTTAAACAGATTAATTTTCAGCACAACTCTGGACCAAAAATAAAGCAATTGTTAGTCCTCAATTCTTAAACAATCAAACTTAGACCGGCTTGCAAATCAGAAAAGATCCTATATAATAATGAGAAAAATTGATTCTTTAAGAAAACAGTAAACAAATATATGTTTTTTCACACCAAAAAAGATGTACATTTCCATAAAAGAAAGACAGTCAAACCTAAATTTTGTCTTTTATGATTCAGATAGAGTATACAATTTTAATCAACTTTCTAATATACTCCTATTATCAAATTTTCTTCATTCTCTTGCTATCTTTATTTAAGTGTGAATCTAAGCTAAGGAGCCGGACCATTTTTGGGTACATTTAGCCACCAATCAGCAAGCACAACCCAGATGCTGAACCAAAAATGGACCGGCTCCTTAGCTTAGATTCCTGCTTTTCCAAATAAAGATAACAAGAGAACAAAGAAAAATTGATAACTCGGAGTAAATTAGAAAGTTGCTTAAAATTGCATGCTCTATCTGAATCATGAAAGAAAAAAATTGGGTTCAGTATCCCTTAAATTAGTTCAATAAAAGGGGCATGCAATCATAATAACTTTATTACCTTTCAGAGATGGAAGAATATTTTGAGAGACTTCTATCAGCAGCAGAAGCAGTCTTCATAAAACACAGACAAATTTGCAGCACAACTCTGGACCAGAAATTAAGCAATTGTTGGTCCTCAATTGACAGTCAAACATAGGCAGGCTGACATCAGAAAAGATCCTGTTTAATGATAATAAGAAAAAAAGAATCTTTAAGTAAACCATAAACAAAAAAACATAATTTATTCACCACTTTCCTACCTTACAGAAATTGCAGATATCTTTGTACATGCAGAAGCATAAACAGCAGAAGTTGTCTTACTTAATTAAGGAAACACATGTTGTGTGCTATTTTTTTTATTTTCTCTAATGGCGGTGGTGGTGGTAGACTGGTCCTGTCTCTTCTGAACACTCGTTGGGGGACAACTAAATATTCAACTGCAATATGTTACAATTCTGGCCATAATATTTTTTGGGTTTTCCAGTAACTCAGGGGATCAGAAGCTCAATAAAAATGCTATCCAAAATATATGCAGTTACCATCTGCACTGAAGAACACTGATTGTCTTCATGTAATCTTGCATCTTGTCCTGTAGCCAGAATTCCATATTTGATGAAAAGACCAAACAATGAGATACTGGAATCACCTCCGCCAAATGCATTGTCAAATATTGAGTCAGAACTGTTACAATGAGAAAGATGGCCTACCACTGCCAGTGTGAAAGTTGCTAGATTTCCTTGTAGAGTTGTTTGAGTTTGTTGATTAATTTCAATTTCTTCCTTGACTATGGAGATGAGTACTCCCTTGCATCTCTCGACCATATGTTCTTTTCCCTCTACAAAATTACACATCTGACCTTTGAAATATGGGTCCAAAAGAGTAGCAAGAATGTACTCATTCATTTCTTTTTTTATGAGATGATCCTTGGATCTTTTAACAAACACATTTTCTTGGAAGCTGAGCAAGATCAAACAACTCTACGTCATCATCTTCATCAGATAGACAATTATCTTGTACTTGATGCAAGGAGCTCAGTCTATTTTCCAGAAGGTAAATTAATGGAAGGACATGACTAAAGTTTGCATCTTGTAAACTTACCATTAATGTTGCATCTTTAAATGATTGAAGAAGCTTGCACACATCACTCAGAAGATGCCACTGTGCCGAAGTCAAATGGACTCCATGGAGTTTTTTCTGTTGACAAAGAAACATTTTTATTTAAATATCTGTCCTATATATCTTTGTGTCTACTATTCATACAAGACCTTAAGGAAGTGGTTCACAAATTACTTACTTCCTATGTTTCCTTAACATAGTCACACATAGGCAGGCTGACATCAGAAAAGATCCTGTTTAATGATAATAAGAAAAAAGATTCTTTAAGTAAACCATAAACAAAAAAACATCATTTATTCACCACTTTCCTACCTTACAGAAATTGCAGATATCTGTGTACATGCAGAAGCATAAACAGCAGAAGACGTCTTATTTAATTAATGAAACACATGTTGTGTGCTATTTTTTTCTATTCGCTGGTGGTGGTGGTAGACTTGTCCTGTCTTTTCTGAACACTCGTTGGGGGACAACTAAATATTCAACTACAATTTGTGACAATTCTGGCCACAATATTTTTTGGGTTTTCCAGTAACTCAGGGGATCAGAAGCTCAATAAAAATGTTATCCAAAATATATGCAGTTACCATCTGCACTGAAGAACACCGATTGTCTTCATGTAATCTTGCATCTTGTCCTGTAGCCAGAATTCCATATTTGATGAAAAGACCAAACAATGAGATCCTGGAATCACCTCCGCCAACTGCATTGTCAAATATTGAGTCAGAACTGTTACAATAAGAGAAAGATGGCCTACTACTGCCAGTGTGAAAGTTGCTAGATTTCCTTGTAGAGTTGTTTGAGTTTGTTGATTAATTTCAATTTCTTCCTTGACTATGGAGATGAGTACTCCCTTGCATCTCTCGACCATATGTTCTTTTCCCTCTACAAAATTACACATCTGACCTTTGAAATATGGGTCCAAAAGAGTAGCAAGAATGTACTCATTCATCTCTTTTTTTATGAGATGATCCTTGGATCTTTTAACAAACACATTTTCTTGGAAGCTGAGCAAGATCAAACAACTCTACGTCATCATCTTCATCAGATAGACAATAATCTTGTACTTGATGCAAGGAGCTGTCTATTTTCCAGAAGGTAAATTAATGGAAGGACATGACTAAAGCTTGCAACTTGTAAACTTACCATTAATGTAACATCTTTAAATGATTGAAGAAGCTTGCACACATCACTCAGAAGATGCCACTGTGCCGAAGTCAAATGGACTCCATGGAGTTTTTTCTGTTGATAAAGAAACATTTTTATTTAAATATCTGTCCTATATATCTTTGTGTCTACTATTCATACAACATTTTAAGGAAGTTGTTCACAAATGACTTCCTACTTTTCCTTGACAGTCGAACATAGGCAGGCTGACATCAGAAAAGATCCTGTTTAATGATAATAAGAAAAAAAGATTCTTTAAGTAAACCGTTAACAAAAAAACATAATTTATTCACCACTATACTACCTTACAGAAATTGCAGATATCTTTGTACATGCAGAAGCATAAACAGCGGAAGACGTCTTATTTAATTAAGGAAACACATGTTGTGTGCTATTTTTTTTATATTCGCTGATGGCGGTGGTGGTGGTAGACTTGTCCTGTCTCTTCTGAACACTCGTTTGGGGACAACTAATATTAAACTGCAATTTGTGACAATTCTGGCCACAATATTGTTTTGGTTTTCAAGTAACTCAGGGGATCAGAAGCTCAATAAAAATGTTATCCAAAATATATGCAGTTACCATTTGCACTGAAGAACACCGATTGTCTTCATGTAATCTTGCATCTTGTCCTGTAGCCAGAATTCCATATTTGATGAAAAGACCAAACAATGAGATACTGGAATCACCTCCGCCAACTGCATTGTCAAATATTGAGTCAGAACTGTTACAATGAGAAAGATGGCCTACCACTGCCAATGCCAAAGCTGCTAGATTTCTTTGTAGAGTTGTTTGAGTTTGTTGATTAATTTCAATTTCTTCCTTGACTATGGAGATGAGTACTCCCTTGCATCTCTCGACCATATGTTCTTTTCCCTCTACAAAATTACACATCTGACCTTTGAAATGTGGGTCCAAAAGAGTAGCAAGAATGTACTCATTCATCTCTTTTTTTAATGAGATGATCCTTGGATCTTTTAACAAACACATTTTCTTGGAAGCTGAGCAAGATCAAACAACTCTACGTCATCATCTTCATCACATAGTCAATTATCTTGTACTTGATGCAAGGAGCTCAGTCTATTTTCCAGAAGGTAAATTAATGGAAGGACATGAATAAAGCTTGCATCTTGTAAACTTACCATTAATGTTGCATCTCTAAATGGTTGAAGAAGCTTGCACACATCACTCAGAAGATACCACTGTGCCGAAGTCAAATGGACTCCATGGAGTTTTTTCTGTCGACAAAAAAACATTTTTATTTAAATATCTGTCCTATATATCATTGTGTCTACTATTCATACAAGACCTTAAGAAAGTGGTTCACAAATGACTTCCTACGTTTCCTTAACATAGTCGCACATAGGCAGGCTGACATCAGAAAAGATCCTGTTTAATGATAATAAGAAAAAAAGATTCTTTAAGTAAACAGTAAACAAAAAAACATCATTTATTCACCACTTTCCTACCTTACATAAATTGCAGATATCTTTGTACATGCAGAAGCATAAACAGCAGATGTCTTATTTAATTAAGGAAACACATGTTGTGTGCTATTTTTTTCTATTCAATGATGGCGGTGGTGGTAGACTTGTCCTGTCTTATCTGAACACTCGTTGGGGGACAACTAAATATTAAACTGCAATTTGTGACAATTCTGGCCGCAATATTTTTTGGGTTTTCCAGTAACTCAGGGGATCAGAAGCTCAATAAAAATGTTATCCAAAATATATGCAGTTACCATCTGCACTGAAGAACACTGATTGTCTTCATGTAATCTTGCATCTTGTCCTGTAGCCAGAATTCCATATTTGATGAAAAGACCAAACAATGAGATACTGGAATCACCTCCGCCAACTGCATTGTCAAATATTGAGTCAGAACTGTTACAATAAGAGAAAGATGGCCTACCACTGCCAATGCCAAAGCTCCTAGATTTCTTTGTAGAGTTGTTTGAGCTTGTTGATTAATTTAAATTTCTTCCTTGACTATGGAGATGAGTACTCCCTTGCATCTCTCGACCATATGTTCTTTTCCCTCTACAAAATTACACATCTGACCTTTGAAATGTGGGTCCAAAAGAGTAGCAAGAATGTACTAATTCATCTCTTTTTTTAATGAGATGATCCTTGGATCTTTTAACAAACAAATTTTCTTGGAAGCTGAGCAAAATCAAACAACTCTACGTCATCATCTTCATCAGATAGACAATTATCTTGTACTTGATGCAAGGAGCTCAGTCTATTTTCCAGAAGGTAAATTAATGGAAGGACATGACTAAAACTTGCAATAGTACCTGGGGAGCTGGGGGGTGCCGTTGATGTGGAGCAAGACGCAGCAGAAGAGGACTCAGCCGAGGAGGTTATGGAAGAGGATGGAGTAGGAGGAGTAGAGGAGGTGGCAGCAGGCCTGCCTGCAAGTCGTGGCGGTGTCACCAACTCCTCTGCAGAGCCACGCATTCCATGCTTGTCAGACGTCAGCAGGTTTACCCAATGTGCAGTGTAGGTGATATACCTGCCCTGACCATGCTTTGCAGACCAGCTATCAGTGGTCATATGGACCCTTGCCCCAACGCTGTGTGCCAGACATGCCATTACTTCCTGTCGCACAATCGAGTACAGGTTTGGGATTGCCTTTTGTGAAAAGAAATTTCGGCCAGGTAGCTTCCACTGCGGTGACTTTGGGAAATTGGCTTCTTACGCTCAAACATGTCCTTGACAGACACCTGACTGTGGGCAGATGACCAGGAATTGCTACGTAAGAGAGACTGAGTGGAGGATGGTTGAGAGGGGGCAAGGAGGACAGCAGTGGTTGACGTGGCTGAAGATGCTGGACCAGGAAGAAGGAGGGCGGCTTTGAGTTTGTGTGCTGATTATACTCATGTGTTCTTCCCATCGGCGTTTGTGATGTGAGACCATGTGCCTTCGCAAAGCAGTTGTACCTAGGTGGGTGTTGGACTTCCCACGACTCAGTTTCTTTTGGCATAGGTTGCAAATGGCATCGCTGTTGTCAGAGGCATACACACAAAAAAAATGCCACACTGCTGAGCTCTGCGATGCCATTTGCAACCTGTGCCAAAAGAAACTGAGTCGTGGGAAGTCCAACACCCACCTAGGTACAACTGCTTTGCGAAGGCACATGGTCTCACATCACAAACGCTGATGGGGGGCCAATCAATGAGATACTGGAATCACCTCCGCCAACTGCATTGTCAAATATTGAGTCAGAACTGTTACAATAAGAGAAAGATAGCCTATCATTGCCAAAGCTGCTAGATTTCTTTGTAGAGTTGTTTGAGTTTGTTGATTAATTTCAATTTCTTCCTTGACTATTGAGATGAGTACTCCCTTGCATCTCTCAACCATATGTTCTTTTCCCTCTACAAAATTACACATATGACCTTTGAAATGTGAGTCCAAAAGATTAGCAAGAATGTACTCATTCATCTCTTTTTTTATGAGATGATCCTTGGATCTTTTAACAAACAAACGGCTCGATTACAAGTTTAGCGTTATGAGGGATGCGGTGCTAACTTGCACGTTATTGTCACCGCTCACTTACCTACACCGTTGGTATTACAGGTTTTCATAAACCCGGCGTTATCAGGCAAGAAGTGACCATAGAGCAAAATTGTGCTCCATACCGCACTCCAATACTAGAGCTGCTTAAGTCAGTGGTGAGCTGGTTTTATGTGCTCGTGCACGATTTCCCCATAGACATCAATGGGGAGAGCCGGCTGAAAAAAAGCGTTACACCTGCAATAAAGCAGCGTAAAGCTCCGTAACGCAGCCCCATTGATTCCTATGGAGAAACTAAATTTATGTTTACACCTAACATGAACCCTGAGTCTAAACACCCCTAATCTTACACTTATTAACCCCTAATCTGCCGCCCCCGCTGACACCTACATTATACTTATTAACCCCTAATCAGCTGCCCCAACATCGCCGCCACCTACATTATACTTATTAACCCCTAATCTGCTGCCCCCAACGTCGCAGACACCTACATTATACTTATTAACCCCTAATCTCCCGCCCCCGACGACACCGACATTATACTTATTAACCCCTAATCTGCTGCCCCCAACGTCGCCGACACCTACATTATAATTATTAACCCCTAATCTCCCGCCCCCGACATCGCTGACACCTACATTATACTTATTAACCCCTAATCTGCTGCCCCCAATATCGCCGCCACCTACATTATACTTATTAACCCCTAATCTGCTGCCCCCAATATCGCCGCCACCTACATTATACTTATTAACCCCTAATCTGCTGCCCCCAACGTCGCCGACACCTACATTATACTTATTAACCCCTAATCTCCCGCCCCCAATGTCGCTGCAACCTACCTACACTTATTAACCCATAATCTGCCGCTCCGGACATCGCCGCCACTATAATAAACATATTAACCCCTAAACCGCCGCACTCCCGCTTCGCAAACACTAGTTAAATATTATTAAAGTGAATGTAAATTTTCCAACAATTGAAGGTCCCTAATACCTCCATAACACATGCTGACTTAAACCACGATATTTTTTTAATAAAATTTAAATTATTAATAATATATTTTTAACAACAAACTTAGCTCCGTTTTGTTTATTAACTCCTCCCATCTGGCACTTCCTTAATTTGCAGACTGTAACGTATAGAGCGGTCCCACCCGCTCTATTACGTACCTCTGAAGTGCGTCCCCGCGGAGTTCTTAATTTGCGCATGCGTGCAGAACTTTGTGTGTTAATCTGCGCATGCGTTCCCGATTACATTTGTATTTGGTAATTTAGCGCATGCGTGTGTCGTGGACGCGCGCATGCGTGTGTCGTGGACGCACTATGCTTCGGAATCCCTATTTTACTTATGCATGCGCAGAAGCAGCACATGACGTTTTACACAAGGGGTTGAACGCCACGGGGTAGGGGAGCGGATTGGAAAAAACAATTGTCAATCAAATAGAAAATGATGGACAAAATGGCGGGCGGAGGAATTGCGGCTCCGAAAATTAGGTAAAAAAGTATATATTTTGATTTTGAATGAAAATAGAAAAAAATTATGAATTAAAGTCCTCCTGATTTATTGCCATTGATAATATGAGGATAAGTGATGGTGTTGAATTTACATTCACTTTAACCACTAATCTGCCGCCCTAACATCGCCGCCACCTACCTACATTTATTAACCCCTAATCTGCCGCCCCAACGTCACCGCCACTATACTAAATTTATTAACCCCTAAACCTAAGTCTAACCCTAACACCCCCTAACTTAAATATAATTAAAATAAATCTAAATAAAAATTGCTATCGTTACCTAAATATTTCCTATTTAAAACTAACTTACCTCTAAAATAAACCCTAAGCTAGCTACAATATAACTAATAGTTACATTGTATCTAGCTTAGGGTTTATTTTTATTTTACAGGCAAGTTTGTATTTATTTTAACTAGGTAGAATAGTTACTAAATAGTTATTAACTATTTACTAACCACCTAGCTAAAATAAATACAAATTTACCTGTAAAATAAAACCTAACCTGTCTTACACTAACACCTGCAGCCAATAGAATGCGAGCTCAATCCTATTGGCTGATTGGATCAGCCAATAGGATTGAAGCTCAATCCTATTGGCTGATTGTATCAGTCAACAGGATTTTTTTCACCTTTAACTCTGATTGGCTGATAGAATTCTATCAGCCAATCGGAATTAAAGGGACGGCATCTTGGATGACGTCATTTAAAGGAGCCTTCATTCGTCTTTAGTCGTCGGAAGAAGAGGATGCTCCGCGCCGGATGTCTTGAAGATGGACCCACTCCTCGCCGGATGGATGAAGATAGAAGATGCCGTCTGGATGAAGACTTCTGCCCGTCTGGAGGACCACTTCTGCCGGCTTGGATGAGGACTTCTCCCGGCTTCGTTGAGGACTTCTTGCCGCTTCGCTGAGGACTTCTCCCGGCTTTGTTGAGGATGGATGTCCAGTCTTCAAAACTGTAAGTGGATCTTCGGGGGTTAGTGTTAGGTTTTTTTAAGGGTTTATTGGGTGGGTTTTAGTTTTAGATTAGGGTTTGGGCAGCAATAGAGCTAAATGCCCTTTTAAGGGCAATGTCCATCCAAATGCCCTTTTCAGTGCAATGAGTGGCTTAGGTTTTTTAAGTAGGATTTTATTTGGGGGGTTGGTTGTGTGGGTGGTGGGTTTTACTGTTGGGGGGTTGTTTGTATTTTATTTTTTTTACAGGTAAAAGAGCCGATTTTAAGGGCTATTGGTAGTTTAGTTTAGGCTAGGGTTTTTTTTTTAATTTTTTTTTGGGGGGGGGGGGTTTATTTTGATAGGGCTATTAGATTAGGTGTATTAGTTTAAATATCTGATCATTTGTTTTTATTTTGTGTAATTTAGTGGGGGGGTTTTGTTTAATTTATGTAATTGTATTTAATTATTTTAATGTATTTAATTGTATAATGTTAGGTGTTAGTGTAAGACAGGTAAATTTGTATTTATTTTAACTAGGTAGTTAGTAAATAACTATTTAGTTACTATTCTACCTAGTTAAAATAAATACAAACTTGCCTGTAAAATAAAATTAAACCCTAAGCTAGATACAATGTAACTATTAGTTATATTGTAGCTAGCTTAGGGTTTATATTACAGGTAAGTATTTAGTTTTAAATAGGAATTATTTAGGTAATGATAGCAATTTTTATTTAGATTTATTTTAATTATATTTAAGTTAGGGGGTGTTAGGGTTAGACTTTTAGGTTTAGGGGTTAATAAATTTAGTATAGTGGCGGCGACGTTGGGGGCGGCAGATTAGGGGTTAATAAATGTAGGTGGGGCGGCGATGTTAGGGGCGGCAGATTAGGGGTTAATAATTTTATTTTAATGTTTGCGATGCGGGAGGGCCTCGGTTTAGGGGTTAATAGGTAGTTTATGGGGGTTAGTGTACTTTTTAGCACTTTAGTTATGAGTTTTATGCTATAGCTTTGTAGCATAAAACTCATAACTACTGACTTTAGAATGCGTTACGAATCTTGCAGGATAGGCTGTACCGCTCTCTTTTTGGCCTCCCAGAAAAAGTTCGTAATACCGGCGCTATGGAAGTTCCTTTGAAAAAAAGACTTTACGTAAATTGCGTAACTTAATTTGCGTTATGGCTAAAAAAGTGTGCGGGACAGCTGTACCTACAAGACTCCTAATAGCAGCGGTAGTGAAAAAGCAGCGTTATAACCCATAATGCTGTTTTTACTCATAATGCAAAACTCGTAATCCAGCCGAAATTTTCTTGGAAGCTGAGCAAGATCAAACAACTCTACGTCATCATCTTCATCAGATAGACAATTATCTTGTACTTGATGCAAGGAGCTCAGTCTATTTTCCAAAAGGTAAATTAATGGAAGGACATGACTAAAGCTTGCAAACTTACCATTAATGTAACATCTTTAAATGATTGAAGAAGCTTGCACACATCACTCAGAAGATGCCACTGTGCCGAAGTCAAATGGACTCCATGGAGTTTTTTCTGTTGACAAAGAAACATTTTTATTTAAATATCTGTCCTATATATCTTTGTGTCTACTATTCATACAAGACCTTAAGGAAGTGGTTCACAAATGACTTCCTACTTTTCCTTGACATATTTTTTTATTACATATTTTACATGTAACTTTACTCTGAACAAGTTTATCAACAGAATAAAAATTCCATTCCAAACTACACTACCGGAAAGAGAAGAAACAAAGGAGGCGCCTCATAGGGTAAATACGTTCATATAAAACAACCATATGTGTAAGGAAAAAGAGCAAACTGTAAGGCACTACTAGTAGTGCACATTGCATGTGCTGGATACTACTGGTCCCTCCAGATGGATGACCTCAGTCGCAGTCAGCATACAACAGGTGAGGTGGCGATCCGTCTCTGATGCAGTTTCTTCACACTGGAGTACGGCTCACAGCGAGAACCTGCAATACATAACAGTGCGTGCAAAGCTGAAAAGTAATTTCCAGCTATCAGGTGAAATCGATGTGCGGGTGAAATCGATACAATGTAGCAGTAGAAGATAATTTCAAAAAGCAGCAGTTCCTCAGATAAAATATTAAAATGTATTATATAAAGCAGCAATGCGTTTTTCAGTGTTAATTACACTGTTTCATCAGGCTGTATAAGCGTGTTACAAGCAAAGGTATATAGCATGTCACAAGCTCCACCGGTAAAAATGAAAGGGATATATTCTACAATTTAAAGGGGCATCATACCGATACAATACAAAGTTAAAAACACAACTATTTTATAAAGGTACATTTCTATTGTTATAAAATGAGATCCACAATAATATTGTTATTATTTATCTAATATAAGGGAAATACAACATAAAAGAGTATTATAATAAGTAATTACTAATAGGAGTGTAAGGTGTATAAAGCAATATATACACGGGATAGGAAATGTTCCTCCTTTTTAAAATATTTAATTGTGTTGCTGCTTTTTATAATAAATTTAAACGTTTTATCAGAGGAACTGCTTTTTGGAGTTATCTCCTACTGCTACATTGTAGTGATTTCACCAACACATTCCACGCTCACTACTAGTAGTGCCTCAGTTTGTGAGTTGCCCTTTTTCCTTACACATATGGTTGTTTTAATATGAACATATTTACTCTATGAGGCACCTCCTTTGTTTCATCTCTTTCCAGTATAGATGCCCCAGGAGTTTTCCAAGAGTGCTGCCCTATCTGGTCTATGAAGAGTTCCTTATATTGGACTTTTTATAGTACCTTACAATTAACTCTTTATATATTAATTTATTTTATGTTATTGTGATTTATATCTATTTCTTACTAACGCTGTGCATAACCTATTTTGAGCGCCCCTTGGTAATATTATTGTTTGATAGTATATATTACAACCTACACTACCACCTACTGCACTACTATGTGGCAGTCGGAATGAATGATGATGAAATCTCCATTACAGCAACGTCGGCTGTTCTTACTTCACAACTTGCAACTTTTAATGGTGTAGCATGCAGTGTTAATGGAAATTAGCTTTCAATTGGGGAAATTTTTGATTGCTTGGCAAAGACCCCATTGGCATTATAATCAATTCTATCTAACTGTGACTGCAAAATTGGTGTTTCTTTGGATGGAATAGCACGTTTGAGATGCTTTTGGAACAATGGATATGTAGAAGTGATGGTGCAAGCTGGAGTTTGTTCCTCAACAATACTGCAATATGAATCATCAGAATCATAATGAGGAGTTGGAATAACATAATTTATGCTTACCTGATAAATTCCTTTCTTCTGTAGTGTGATCAGTCCACGGGTCATCATTACTTCTGGGATATTACTCCTCCCCAACAGGAAGTGCAAGAGGATTCACCCAGCAGAGCTGCATATAGCTCCTCCCCTCTACGTCACTCAGATTCTTCTGACATATCTTCAAAATCAGAATGATTTTCATTATCTACAGAGATGCTGCTACTGCTGCTGCCATTCCTTCCAGAAGTTTTGTGACATTTCCAGTCAAAGCCTGGAGGAGAAAAGAAATGGTGGAGGCTATGAAATAATGGAGCACAAAGACAATATGTCAAATAAGAAAATGCAATAACTGCTGGTGATCAAGAAACACAATAATTTAGCTGTTTTTTGTTTGCACATATTACTTATTTCTGGAATTTTAGATAGTATAGTTGTAGAAATGGATTGTACTGCTGCTGCTCTGCATGCTCAGATAACATTTTTGGTTTTGTTTTTTTTTCCACAAAGAAAGTATGAACTGCAATTCTTTGACAACCACTATCTGTGGTTCAAGACACCATCTTTTGATTGACAACCTCTACTACATTTTCATCTGCTTTGACTACTGCTGCTGGTAGTAGAAAGAAGTCTTCTAGAAAAAATGTTATGTGACATTTTGGTATGTAAGGTCCAATTGAAGAGGACACTGCTATAATTTTCAGTAATATTAAACTTGGACACCTGTATCTTTCTGTCTTACTGCTGCAGCCATATGAATCTTCTCACTCTATAAGTAACAATGTATTAATCTAGGAGGATAAAATACATACATATACACAAATACAATACACATACATACATATGTATAGTATACAAACCAAAGTTACTGGACATATATTAATAGTTGTCTATTAGCAGTGACATTTATGAACTGGGTACTAGTAGAAGTCTAGTATAGCACACAAGTACATACCGCTATACAGTATAATTCTACTCTGCTTTGTCTATAAAGAACATTCAAAATCACATAGTCTACATAGTCTACTATACTTCATACAGCAGAGCTCAATCATAACCAGAAAGAAACATAGAATAAATCTAAATGAAAAATAGTCTACAATTCATTAAACAATTAGAAATATCTAGAAACTAGGCAGGGCTAGCAGCAAACACAATCAACACAAAATTGCATCATTACTATATGATGTACATCAATGTTTCACAACCACAGAACTGTCAACAAGTACCACTCACAGGTCAGCTTTTCAATATTTATTAGCTAAAGAACAAGTGAAATATTCAATAACCAATAACCATGGTTAATAAACTGCTCTCAGCCATCAGCTGATAATTTCACATGTGCATAGTTAAGACATTTTGAAAATCAGGCCTGTTAGTTGTACTTGAGGAACTAAATTAAGAACCACTAATGTAAGAAACACAATTTTCCCATCAAACTTCCTGATACCCCCTCTCCTTCTCAAAGGTGACACTATCTTAGGTACTGAATAATGTCTGCGATCACCTACTTTGTAGGCCTTTTTTTATATATTTTTTCTGTTTATAATGTAATGGCCCTCCCTAAATCTCCACCCCACCCTGATTGTCACTAATGTCAATCCCTTCCCTCCCACTCATTTAATATAACAGTAGTACACACATAGTTAAAAATTTGAATTTTCACCCAATTAGTTATTATATTATCTAAAGGTTTAAATGGTGTTAATTTTGAATTAGAATTTTAATTTGAAATTTCCAAGGAATAATTAATTTGAATATAGAAGATTAATTTATATTAGCCTTTATTCAAAATTTGAAATTATTGTCTAGTTGAAAATTCGAATGTAACACTATTAGTAGTAAATAAAATGTGTTATATTAAAATTAGAATTTTGTACCAATAGTAGATGATAATAATTTCGAAATTCCCCGAAATTGACGCCTCTATTAATATTAACTAATACAGTTGTTTATTTCTAAATTAACATCTACTAGTGATGTTAAATTTGAATTATATTAATATATCTACTATTGGTGTTAAATTCGAATTTTAATTCAAATTCAAATAGAGAATATGAAATTAGAATTTTTAATAGAAAACATGAATACAATACATTTTTAAGTACATTTCGTTTCGAATTCGAAAAAGGGCTAATATATTAACCTTCAACAGTCGATTAGTTGAAAATTAGAATTTTAAATGAACACCATTAATAACTATATTAACAAATAGAGATGGAAATTTCTCATTTTATTTTTAAATTAAGACATTTTAGCTAGATTACGAGTTTTGAGCGCTATAGGGAAATTAACGACCGCCACAAAAGCGGCGGTATTTAACCTCCCTATAGCACGGTTATTACTGGTTTCGCAAAACCCAGCTTGTGCGGGCGATATGGTTGCGTTGAGCTCCATACATCACACAAATACAAGCAGTGTTTTGACGTGCTCGTACACGATTTCCCCATAGACATCAATAGGGAGAGTCGGCTAAAAAAAGCCTAACACCTGCGATCGCGGAAACAAAAGCTCCGTAACGCAGCCCCATTGATGTCTATGGGGAAAGAAAAAGTTATGTTTAAACCTAACACTCTAACATAAAAAACAAGTCTAAACACCACTAATCTACCGCCCCTAACATCGCCACCACCTAGATTACAGTTATTAACCCCTTATCTGCCACCCCCGATATCGCCGTCACCTACATACAGTTATTAACCCCTAATCTGCTGCCCCTAACATTGCTGCCACCTAAATAAAGCTATTAACCCCTAATCTGCCGCCCCCAATGTCGCCGCCACTATACTAAAGTTATTAACCCCTAAACCTCTGGCCTCCCACATCACTATCACTAAATAAATATATTAACCCCTAAACCTAACCCTAACGTAAACCTAACCCCTCTAACTTAAATATAATTAAAATAAATCTAAATTAAACTTACAATTATTACCTAAATAATTCCTATTTAAAACTAAATACTTACCTGTAAAAAAAAAACTAAGCTAGCTACAATATAACTAATATTGTAGCTATCTTAGGTTTTGTTTTTATTTCACAGGTAAGTTTGTATTTATTTTAACTAGGTAGACTAGTTAGTAAATAGTTATTAACTATTTACTAACTACCTAGTTAAAATAAATACAAATTTACCTGTAAAATAAAACCTAACCTGCCTTACACTAAAACCTAACATTACAATAAAATAAGTTAAATTTATCAAATACAATTATCTAAATTACAAAAAAAAATAAACACTAAATTACACAAAATAAAAAACGAAATTATCAAAAATAAAAACGAATTAATCCTAATCTATTAGTCCTATCAAAATAAAAAAGCCCACCCAAAATAAAAAAAACCTAGCCTACACTAAACTGCCAATGGTCCTTAAAAGAGCCTTTTGCGGGGCATTTCCCCAAAGAAATCAACTCTTTTACCTGTAAAAAAAATACAAACACCCCCCAACAGTAAAACCCACCACCCACCCAACCAAACCCCCCAAATAAAAACATATCTAAATAAAGCTAAGCTAACCATTGCGCTGAAAAGGGCATTTGGATGGGCATTGCCCTTAAAAGGGCATTTAGCTCTTTTACATTACCCAAACCCTAAGCTAAAAATAAAACCCACCCAATAAACCCTTAAAAAAACTAACACTAACCCCCAACGATCCACTTACAGTTTTCGAAGACCGGACATCCATCCTCATCCAGGCGGCAGAAGTCTTCATCCAAGCGGGCAGAAGTCCTCATCGAAGCCGGCAGAAGTCTTCATCCAGACGGCATCTTCTATCTTCATCCATCCGGCACGGAACGGGTCCATCTTCTAGACATCCGGCGCGGAGCATCCTCTTCTTCCGATCACTGCTGTAGAATGAAGTTTCCCTTTAAGTGACGTCATCCAAGATGGCGTCCCTTACATTCCGATTGGCTGATAGAATTCTATCAGCCAATAGGAATTAAAGGTGAAAAAATCCTATTGGCTGTTGTAATCATCCAATAGGATTGAGCTTTCATCCTATTTGCTGATCCAATCAGCCAATAGGATTGAGCTTGCAGGATGCTCCGCACCGGATGTCTTGAAGAAGGACTCGCTCCGCGCCGGATGGATGAAGATAGAAGATGCCGTCTGGATGACGCTTCGATGAGGACTTCTGCCCACTTTGATGAGGACTTCTGCCCACTTTGATGAGGACTTCGCCGGCTGGATGTCCAGACTTCAAAAACTGTAAGTGGATCTTCGGAGGTTAGTGTTAGGTTTTTTTTAAGTGTTTTTTGGGTGGGTTTTATTTTTAGCTTAGGGTTTGGGCACTTTGTAAAAAAGCTGATTGCCCTTTTCAGGGCATGGCAAAAGAACTAAATGCCCTTTTAAGGGCAATGCCCATCCAAATACCCTTTTCAGGGCAATGGTTAGCTTAGTTTTTTATTTGGGGGGTTTGGTTGGGTGGGTTGTGGGTTTTACTGTTGGGGGGTTGTTTATATTTTTTTTACAGGTAAAAGAGCTGATTTCTTTGGGGCAATGCCCTGCAAAAGGCCCTTTTAAGGGCTATTGGCAGTTTAGTGTAGGCTAGGTTTTTCTTTTATTTTGGGGGGCTTTTTTATTTTGATAGGGCTATTAAATTAGGAGTAATTCATTTTTATTTTTGATAATTTAGTGTTTTGTTTTTTTGTAATTTAGATCATTGTATTTTATTAAATTATTTTATTGTAATGTTAGGTTTTAGTGTAAGGCAGGTTAGGTTTTATTTTACAGGTAAATTTGTATTTATTTTAACTAGGTAGTTAGTAAATAGTTAATAACTATTTACCAACTAGTCTACCTAGTTAAAATAAATACAAAATTACCTGTAAAATAAAAATAAAACCTAAGCTAGCTACAATGTAACTATTAGTTATTTTGTAACTAGCTTAGGTTTTATTTTATAGGTAAGTATTTAGTTTTAAATAGGAATTATTTAGGTAATAATTGTAAGTTTTATTTAGATTTATTTTAATTATATTTAAGTTAGGGGGTGTTAGGGTTACATTAGGGTTATGCTTAGGGTTACGTTAGGGGTTAATATATTTATGTAGTGATGTGGGAGGCCAGAGGTTAATAGTTTATTTTATTTCGTTGTGGGGGGCTTGCGGTTTAGTGGTTAATAGGTTTATTATAGTGGCGGTGTTGGAGGACGGCAGATTAAGGGTTAATAATCTTTAAATAGTGTTTGCGATGCGGGAGGGTGGCCGTTTAGGGGTTAATAGGTTTATTATAGTGGCGCCGATGTCGGGGAGCGGTGGAATAGGGGGTTAATACATTTTTTAAGTGGCGACGATGTCAAGGAGTGGCGGAATAGGGGGTTAATACATTTTTAAGTGGTGACGATGTCAGGGATCGGCGGAATAGGGGATTAATAATTTTTTTAAGTGGCGGCGATGTCTGGAGTGGTAGATTAGGCGTTAATATTTTAATTATAGTGTTTGCGATGCGGGAGGGCCTCGGTTTAGGGGTTAATAGGTAGTTTATGGGTGTTAGTGTACTTTTTAACACTTTAGTTATGAGTTTTATACTACAAATACCGTTGCGTGATGGCCAAAAAGGTGTGCGGTACACCTATTCTGACAAGACTTGTAATAGCGGCGTTAGGGAAAAAGCATCGTTATGAAGCATAACGATGCTCTTTCACTTATAACACCAAACTCATAATCTAGCTGATAGTTACTAATGGTGTTAAAATTCTAACTTCAATTCAAAATTAACACCTCTATTAGTTAATATAACTACTACTGGTGTTAAATTCAAATTGTCATTTTCAACTAGACAGCAATAATTTTGAATTTAATAGATAACAAAAATACATTTTTTATTTTGAATTCGAATAAGGGCTAATACCATTATCCTTCTACATTTGAATTCAAAATCATTGTTCTTTAGTCAAAATTTTTAATTGCATCATTAATAACTATATTAAAAAAAAAAGATGGAAATTTTGAATTCAAAATTAACACATTTGAGCTAATATACACCTATACTACAAGTTTTGCGCTATAGAGGGTGCAAAACAGCAAAAGTTGCGCTATTTCACCCTGAATAGCGCTGCCATTATGAGTTTTTGAAAAGCCACCTTGTGCGTGCCATATGGTGGCGATGAGCTCCATACCGCACAAAATCCAAGCGCTGCTTTGACATGATTTCCCCATAGACATCAATGGGGGGAGAGTGTTAGAAAAAAAAAGTAACACCTGCAATCGCAGAATGAAAAGCTCCGTAACGCAACCTCCATAATAAATTATTTGAATAGCCAATAGGATTTCAGTAGCTCTCATCCTATTGGCTGATTTGAATTTTAAAAACCAAATCAGCCAATAGGAATGCAAGGGACGACATTTTGAAAAGGCTCCCTTGCATTGTAGATTCAGTGTACGGCGGCAACCGTATGAAGAGGATGCTCCGTGCCAGATGTCTTCAGGATGGACCCGCTCTGCGCAGCCGGGATGAAGATAGAAGATGCCGCCTGGATGGATGAAGACCTCGCTGCCTGGATGAAGACTTTGCCGCCTGGAAGTCCGGAGTTCAGAAACTGTAATTGGATCGTCGGGGGTTAGTGTTACGTTTTTTTAAACTTTTTTTTGAGTGTTTTTTTTTAGATTAGGGTTTTGGGCTTTCTTAAAAGAGCTAAATGCCCTTTTCAGGGCAAGAAAAAGAGCTGAATGCCTTTTTAAGGACAATGCCCAAACAAATGCCCTTTTCAAGGCAATGGGTAGCTTAGGTTTTTGTAAGAGTTAGGTTTTTTTATTTTGGGAGCTCTGTTGGGCGGTGGATTTTACTGTTGGGGGGGTCTTTGTATTTCTTTCAGGTAAAATAACTGATTTCTTTATGGCAATGCCCTAAAAAAGGCGTTTTTATTTTTATAGGGCTATTAGATTAGGTTAATTGTTTTTATTTTGGATAATTTTGTTTGTTATTTTTCGTAATTTAGTATTTTTTATTTTTTGTAATTGTAGATTTATTTTTTTTAGTAGTGTTAGGATTTTTAATGTGTAATGTAATTTATTTCATTGATAGTTATTTTAATTTTAGTATAATAGTAATGTTAGTTTAATTTATAGTTTAAAACTTAGGTTTTTTTAATTTCCCAGGTAAGTTTTTATTTATTTTAAGATAGGGATCTTGTAATTTTAATTTAAAGTTAGGGGGTTGTTAGTTTAATTTAGTTTTTTGCGATGTGGGGGGCTGTCGATTTAGGGGTTAATAACTTTATTTAGTGGCTGCGATGTCGGGGAGCGGCGGAATAGGGGTTAATATCTTTATTATAGTGTGGTCGATGTTGGGGTGCGGGGGAATAGGGGTTGATAACTTTATTATAGTGGGGACGACGTCGGGGAGCGGCGGAATAGGGGTAATACATTTTATTAGTGGCGGCAATGTCGGGAGATGCAGATTAGGGAGGATGCGGGAGGGCGGCGGAATAAGGGTTAATAGGTAGTTTATGGGTGTTAGTGTACTTTTTAACACTTTAGTTATAAGTTTTGTGTAACAGTTTTGTGGCACAAAACTCATAACTACTGGTCTCAGATTGCGGAATGGATCGTGTCGGTATAGGCTGTAACGCAAGCTTTTTAGCCTCACCGCAAAATTGTAATGGCAGCATTATGGAAATCCCACGCAAAAACTTCATTTTTTTGAGTGCGAGACTGACGTTGCGTTAAAGGCTAAAATACAAGACTTGTAATGTCTGCGTTACGGTTTTAACGCTGAAATGGCCATTTTTTTCAGCGTTAAAACAACAAACGCAAAACTTGTAATCTAGGTGATAGTTATTAATGGTGTTAAAATTAAAAATTAACACCTCTATTAGTTGAATTTTCATAAAAACAAAAAGGAGCTTAATGAAAATAGTAGCTTTAACACCAATACACCGAAAAATAAAAACTACAATAAAAATAAAAACAATGTACAACAGGGGAGGACACATGAAAGTAATAAGGCCCCATATAACAGTCAGAATTATCATTACTCTAAAACTAGGACAGATTCATTCAGAGATACACAATACAAAAGGAATTGGAACGAATTGAGAGAACTACCCAGTAGTCAAAATAAAACATATCAACATCCCAATAAATATAGAAATGGAGAGCCATATGAAAATATGGGCGCCAGATCCAAATATACTAATTTTAAAAATCAGAATCCCCCTAAAGGTCAACCTAATGAAACAGGTCACTATTTCAAAACAAAGAGGAATTTTGACCAGGAACATTTTTTAGGAGCAGGAGATTCCCCAACAGGGAGAAATCCAAAAAGAGGAGCCAGAGAAGAAGAGGATGCCGAGGAGGAGTGGTACTCCGACTCAAAAAGGAGAATAAGGAAAGATTGGTGAGGGATATAAATCATGATCAAAAAATCTTTAATATTAGTTCTAACCAGCAAAGAAGAGGAACTTTTGAAAAAAGGCCTCTCATTTGCACCCACATGCAATTCCAGTGATTTTGAATTATTTATAGACCTCAAAAAAATTTCACGCAAATTAACGCTTAAGAGATTCCATACATATAAAATTTACACAGAAATGCCACAAAATACAGATACTGAAAGAGTTCACGTACTTGAGGAGTCTATGACATTAGATTCCCTTTTAGACCTAGAAAGAGGTAATGAGCATACTCAGAATCAAGAATGCTCTCAAGATTTGATTAATATATTAGAGGAATTAGAGTTTGAAGCGTTTCAACAAAAAGTGAACTATATGGGCTTGAAACCAAACTCCACATTTTATCCCATGCATGCCCAAGGTAACTTCATCCCAGTATTTAACAATCTAATACTTTGCGACTTAGAAAAAATTTGCACTGATAGCTATAGTTCAAAAAAATTTAATCTAAGTTTAAAGGAGAAAAAGTCTCTAGAAGAACTTAAAAATGACAATAACCTTGTGATTCGTGAAGCAGATAAGGGAGGAGGAATTGTGCAACGGGATAGAAAGGATTACTTAAGAGAAGCATATCGACTTTTGGGGGATAAAAATACTTACATAAAATTAAAAGCAAATCCTACTAAAAACTATAAAGATCAATATGATGCCCTTATCCTTTCAGCGAATAACCAAGGAATTTTGGATAAATCAGAATATGGATTTTTGCAGGTGGTAGAACCCAGAATTGCGGTGTTCTACCACCTGCCTAAAATACAGAAACAACTGATTGACCCCCCAGGGCGCCCGATAGTCTCGGGGATAGGTTCCTTAACCAAGAAGCTATCACAATATGTTGATACCATTTTAAAACCAATGGTACCGTGCCTTCAATCATATGTTAGGGATAGCACAGATATTATTAATCAATTATCGAAGTATAAATGGGAAGATGACTATATATGGATAACGTTAGAGGTCTCCTCATTTTATACAGCTATTCCACATGATCTACGTCTGTCGGTTATAGATTATTTTAGGAAAACCAAATATGTAGATCACAATCAACAATCTTTTATTATTGATAGTATTAACTTTATCCTAAAAAATAATTATTTTTTATTTGAGGGGGAATTTTACCTTCAGACCACTGGTAAGGCAATAGGGACAAAGTTTGCCCCAAATTTTGCCAACTTGTATATGGGCTGGTGGGAGGAGATGTATATCTTTGCAAATAACCCTTTCAAGGATCATATAGTGGGATAGTTTCGGTTCATAGATGATATCCTCGTCATTTGGCGAGGATCCAAGCATGAAATTACCAATCTTGTATCATATGTGAACCGAATCCTCCTTAATTTGAAATTTACAGAATGCCATAATCCAGATTGTATCACTTTTTTGGATCTAACCTTGACTCATGTAGGTAGTCAAATAGTTACAAGTTTGTTTAGAAAATACACAGATACAAATGCAAACTTGCACACTAAGAGTGGACATCACGAAAAGTGGATCCGCAATATTCCATTCGGGCAGTTCCAAAGAGTGAGAAGGAACTGCACGAATGTGGAAATTTTTGATCAAGAGTCTGTGATCCTAAAAAAAAATGCTTCCTAAACAAAGGTTATGACCTGTTCTTAGTGGAAAATGCTTATCAAAGAGCAAGAAATTTAGATAGGAAAAATCTGTTATCTAACAAAACACCAAAAATAGATAGAGAAAAGAAACTAGGGAATCAACCCTTGTTTATCACTAAATACAATAGAGCATCTCGACAAATAGAGAAAGCATTTAAGAGACATTGATCCAGTGTTAAAAACAGTATTAATGGATAGACCTCAGGTGATCTTTAGGAAAAATCAAAACTTAAAAAACTTTATGGCACCTAGTAAATTGAAGGATAACAATAAACAAGCGAATTGGTTACATAAGAGAACCAAAGGGTTCTATAAATGCGGTAGGAAGGGATGTTTGAGCTGCAAACATATAGATAGAGAAAATTCTAATTTTGTTTCTTTGAGAGATAAGAGAGTCTATGATATCAAAAGCTCTATGAACTGCAAAACAACCTATGTAGTTTATCACCTATCATGTTCATGTGATAAGGTTTATATTCGGAGAACTAAACAGAGTCTCAAGACTCGTTTTAGAGAACATTTGGTAAATATCGAGAAAGGAGTCCTCACACATGGAGGATCTGCCCATTTTACTGAAATACACAACCAAGATACAAGTTGTCTGAGGGTTAAAGCAATAGAGTCAGTTAAGATGGATATCAGAGGAGGTAATAGATTATTAGCTTTGAGACAAAGAGAAACATACTGGATACGTACTCTAGGTAGTCTAGAACCCATGGGGATGAACAGGGAAATAGACATAGCAGCCTTCTTGATAGACAATTGATTCTGCAATGATGCATACATGTATATGTGTATGTATATACATATGTACATATACATCTATGAAATCATCCTTTAGCGAATCACTTACAATAGAACTCTACTTCTTGTAAAATAACCAGAAGTACGGGCTTACATATGTCGTCACTATTCCCTTTTGGTTGATTACATAGAATGGTTTATTTATCCAAATATTTAAGATTAACTAGCTTTACTGAATTAGAAATGTATTCCCTTTTAAGTATATATATATATATATATATATAATATCAATTATTTTTGTTCTATTTCTCAAAGCTTCAACCTCTTGCTCCTCTTTTAATTTTTAATCTAAAATTTTTTTTTATTATGTATTTATGGGTATCTGATTATATGGAATGAACTAATATAAACACTCTGTAGAGACCATTCATTGATTTCCTTTGTTAACTTTGGTATTTATATATTTATTGTTCTTATTACAATATATTGATTTTTTGAGTTTTTAATGTGTAATCTATTATAATAGCTTTACAATAATTAACAATTAATAAGGAATTTTTTAAAAAGTTTTTTAATTAAGTATCATATCTGTCCTTAGAAATCTCATTAAGATTGGTACTGAAGATTTCTACTTATATCTATATTACCTATATAAAGTAAATAGTGATTATCTTATAAAGACTTGCAGAGGTATTTACCTTAATTTTGCTGCAATAGAGACTGATTATGTTCTAAGGCTGTGATGGGAGGAATGTCATCACGTGAGCTGCTCCCCTAACAGCTTTTAAGACGGTTACGATATCCAGTGTTCATGCCTCTGACGAAGTAGAAAGTCTCCTACGAAACGTGTTAGGCCACGCCCACGTCTATGCGTCACCACTACCACAGCTGATCCACCATCCGGCCGGAGTTTGAAGACCAGCAGTGAGTCAATCGTGTGACGCTCTTGCTTTTGGAACATTTGTTTTACTGCACGGAGTAGAGAACTTTCTCTGAATAACATCTTGGCCGGGTTTCCCCCTAACGATGATCATCAGACTATCCTGGTTGCATACACCTTGGGGAATAAAAAACAACGGACCTGTGAGCTTTTATACTGTGCCTTGTTTTTTGTGTGCTTTATCTATACCTCATGTTTTGAGGTTATGAAGTGTGAGTGTTCATTTGTCTGTGTGCAATAAATTATTTGGTTTTATTGATATATTATGCTTAGAGAAGCGTGCGCCCCTGTCTCTCTTTTGTTTCCACAATACACTTTTAATTTCAAATTTGAATAAGGGCTAATACCATAAATTAACCTTCTACATTTGAATTCAAAATCATTATTCTTTCGTTAAATTTCAAATTCAAAATTAACACAATTAGTAACCATACTAACAGGTGTAAATTTCGAATTTAAGTTTTAAATAAAATTTACAAATAGACAATAATAATTTTGAATTATCAATATAAAAATGAATACAATACATTCGAATAAAGATTAACAAAACTCTACTGATAAATTTTAAATTGTAACAATATAAAAAAAATATTAATCATTAACCTTCTTCATCAGAATTTATTCTCAACTTGAAAATGCTAATTAAAAAGTAACACCATTTATAGCTATATTAACTAACAAAGGTGTAAATTCTGAAACCAAATTTTAATTAGAAATTTTAAGTAGAGAATAATAATTTAGAATTTTCAATACAAAACACAAATACAGTACATTTTAAGCACATTCAAATTTGAATTCATTAATCTTTGATTAAAAATTCAAATTAGAATTTTAAAATTTACCATTTTAAATTATCAATATAAAACTATTATAAAACATGTTTAAGCACATTTAATTTCTAATGTGAATAAAGGCTAACCATTATTCTCTAGTTAAAAATTCAAATTTGAATTAGAAATTAACATCATTAGTAGCTTTGAAATTTAGTTCAAAGTTTTTATTAGATAGATATATAGATTGTATTGTATTCATGTTTTTCTATTGGAAATTCAAAACTTTTAAGGATAGCACTACAACATTATCAACTCATTAAAATGCCAAACCAACAACAGCATGCAAGAAACATTATTATTAATTTTTTTTTAATCAAAAAGTAAAAATTAATAAATGCCTAATTAAACAAATCCAAAAAATATTAAAAAAATAAAATTAGCTTGCAGGGCTAGCAGCAAAACACAACCCACACTACATTACAAGAGCTCTATGATCCAACATACAAATAGGATGCCAGCACAATGGATAAAAAGTAATCATTTTATTGAAGACCTTAGTAAAAGTTGCGACGTTTCGGGGTGACCCCCTTAATCATGCAATCTGATACAAACAGTGTAGGTAACCATTTTTAAACCCTCTTAGTTTTTGCGCCACCTCTGTGTTGCACTATGTGCATGGCGCCATCTAGTGGCAAAAAACATATATTTTTTAATGAACAAAATGTATACATTCTGCTGATTTGTATCAAATGTATAAAAACATGTAGTCACATTTTTCTGTCTGTTTAGCAAAGACTCTGCAATTGTATGTTAAAAGTTATACACAAAGTTGCCAAATGGCTATTACTAAGCAACATTAACACTTGAAACCATACATTAAACTAGCCACTAATTAATGTGTCAATTGATTATGAATTTTAGCTATCAATGTCATTATACCATGAGAAATTACATTAATCAGTAAGTTCAAGTAATAGGTACATAAAGTATTGCTCTTTATAATGTATTACACAAAGCAGAAGAGATCAAAATCTCGGTTTAACCCCTTAGGCGTCATGGTCTCCATTTTGAAGATCCACCACATCTCTCTCTGCTTTAGTAGTATCTCTCTGTCAGAACCATTTCTGGGTACTTGAATCTGTTCTATAACTTGCCAACGCAGTTGGCTGATGTGATTATTTTCGATAAAATGTTTAGACAAGAGAGCCTCCAAATTTTTTCTCCTGAAGTTACATCTATGTTGGCTAATGCGGTCCCTGATTTTTTGGGTGGTCTCACCCAAATAAACCAGGGAACATGGGCACTTAATGAGGTATATAACATACCTACTTTCACATGTATGAAATCCCTTGATATTATATCTTTTCCCACTGTGTGGGTGGAAGAAGTGTGGCCCCTTTATTATAGAACTGCAACTCATGCAGCCTAAGCATGGGTAGCTTCCCTGTCTTTTACTGCCAAAATGCAATTGTTTAAGTCCTGCACTAGGGCCTACGTCTGTCCTGACTAAGTGATCCCTTATATTCTTCACACGTCTATAAGCCATTAGTGGGGGATTCTGTAATTGCTTAATGTTGGGGTTACAGTTCTTTAAAACATACCCATTCTTTCTAATAATCTTGCCAAGTTTGTCACTATAGGGGCTTCGCTGTGTCATAAAAACCATTCTCTCACTTTTGTTGTTATTTACTGAAGGTCTCTGCTTGGGATTCTGTATCTCTTTTAATTTTTTGTTGATGAGGCCTGCTGGATATACCCTCTCCAGAAATTTATCTTTCATCTGTTTCAACCTGTAATTTCTATCTGACTCTTCACTGACTATCCTTTGTACACGTAAAAGCTGGCTCTTAGGGAGGGACTCCAATAATCTCTTAGGGTGGAAACTATCAAATCTCAACATTGTGTTCCTATCCGTATCTTTTACAAATAGATAACATTTTAAACCATCCTTCCCTTTGGTTACTTTGGTGTCAAGGAATGAGACAGATTCCTCACTGTAAGTTATTGTGAAATACAAATCCCTTACCTCTGAGTTAAGCTCTTTGACAAACCTGGTTAGGGTTCCAATGTCCCCCCCACCACATGCCAAACACATCGTCTATGTAGCGGAGCCAAACTGCTCCGTGTTCTTTAAACAACTTGTTTTCATAGACCTTCCTTTCCTCAAACTCATTCATATAAAGGTTGGCGTATGATGGGGCGACATTGGAACCCATGGCTGTGCCCTTAATCTGGACAAACCAGTCCTCTTGGAAAAGGAAATAGTTCCAGTAAAGTATTAGACTAAGTAGTCTCTCCACAATGTCACACTGTGCTTCCGAATATCTGCCGTTCACCATTAGAGTCTTTCTAATGATGGCAATCCCAGTATCATGTTTAATAGAGGTGTATAAACTCCTGACGTCCATGGTGAACAGCAGATATCGGTTAGTAGGCAATTCTATCATTTTGGCCCTTTCTAAAAAATGCCCTGTGTCTTTAATGAAGCTGGCCATTTTGGCCACTTCAGGTTGTAATAGTTTATCCACAAATTTAGATATGTTAGTAAATATTGATTCTACACATGAGACAATTGGCCTCCCAGGGGTCCTTTGTGAATCTTTGTGAATTTTGGGAACCGTGTAAAATATAGGCGTCCTGGGTTTGTCAATGTAAAGATAGTTCGCCAATTTTTCATCAATAGCATTCATCATAACAGCCCTGTCCAAAATAAACTTAATTTCCTTCTGTATTCTGTGAACCGGATTGCCAGGAGCCTATCTATATGTATTGTGATCATTAAGCTGAGTTCTAATTTCTGCAATATAGTAATCGTTATCCATGACCACAGTGGCCCCTCCTTTATCGGCCCCCTTCAAGATAATCTTATTATTTGCTTTAAGTGATTTCAGTGCAATGTTGTCATTTTTAGAGAAGTTCACCCTTCTAGATGTATGCTCATGTGACATTTCCTTTCATTTCACTGTGTGTTGTAGTGTTTTAATTTTATTTTCTACAAGATTTATAAAGGTGTTAACACTATGGTTAAAAATGTTTGGGTTAAAGGAGATCTTTTTCCTTAACTCTAAGCTTTGTGCAGTTAAACCCCTTAATGACCGGACCATTTTTCAATTTTCTTACCCTTAATGACAATGGCTATTTTTACATTTCTGCAGTGTTTGTGTTTAGCTGTAATTTCCCTCTTACTCATTTACTGTACCCACACATATTATATACTGTTTTTCTCGCCATTAAATGGACTTTCTAAAGATACCATTATTTTCATCATATCTTATAATTTACTAAAAAAAAAAATAATAAAATATGAGGAAAAAATGGAAAAAAAACACACTTTTTCTAACTTTGACCCCCAAAATATGTTACACATCTACAATCACCAAAAAACACCCATGCTAAATAGTTTCTAAATTTTGTCCTGAGTTTAGAAATACCCAATGTTTACACGTTCTTTGCTTTTTTTGCAAGTTATAGGGCCATAAATACAAGTAGCACTTCGCTATTTCCAAACCACTTTTTTTCAAAATTAGCGCTAGTTACATTGGAACCCTGATATCTGTCAGGAATACCTGAATATCCCTTGACATGTATATATTTTTTTTTAGAAGACATCCCAAAGTATTGATCTAGGCCCATTTTGGTATATTTCATGGCACCATTTCACCGCCAAATGCGAGCAAATAAAAAAAAAAAACTTTACATTTTTCACAATTTTAGGTTTCTCACTGAAATTATTTACAAACAGCTTGTGCTATTATGGCAGAAATTGTTGTAAAAGCTTCTCTGGGATCCCCTTTGTTCAGAAATAGCAGACTTATATGGCTTTGGCGTTGCTTTTTGGTAATTAGAAGGCTGCTAAATGCTGCTGCGCACCACACATTAATTATGCCCAGCAGTGAAGGGGTTAAATTAGGTAGCTTGTAGGGAGCTTGCAGGGTTAATTTTAGAGATCAGCCTCCCACCTGACACATCCCACCCCCTGATCCCTCCCAAACAGCTCTCTTCCCTCCCC
This sequence comes from Bombina bombina, assembly GCF_027579735.1. Taxonomy (NCBI): domain Eukaryota; kingdom Metazoa; phylum Chordata; class Amphibia; order Anura; family Bombinatoridae; genus Bombina; species Bombina bombina. Next base: position 920,290,991 of record NC_069499.1, read on the forward strand.
CACCCCACAATTGTTCCCGCCATCTTAAGTACTGGCAGAAAGTCTGCCAGTACTAAATAAAAGAGTTTTTTTTTTTTTTTTTTAAATAAAAATAATAAAATATTTTAGCTGTGATGGACCACTGCCTTAGCCCCAACCTCCCTGAAACCCCCTCCAGCTCTCTAACCCTCTCCCCTACCTAATTACCGCCATCTTGGGTACTGGCAGCTGTCTGCCAGTACCCAATTTGGCCCCAAAAAACCCCCCAAAAAGTATTTTTATTTTATTTTTTACTTAAAAACTATTTCTGTAGTGTAGCAGCCCCCCACAATACCCCCACCCCCTCCCAGATCCTTTTATATTTTTTAAAAAAAAAATCCCTTTTTTTTCCCCCCTTTCTGCCCTCATTCATTGGTGTCAGTGTGGCTAATGGGTGCACGTGCACATGCACGCTCACGTGCACACTCACCCCTCGTGCACGCGCGTGCATCGTGCACGCGCGCGCACCCTCACACCCGGCAGACACTGTCACCATCGCTACCGGTGCAGAGAGGGCCACAGAGTGGCTCTCTCTGCATCGGAGGCTTGTAAAGTGGTATTGCAGGATGCCTCCATATCGAGGCATCACTGCAATACACTCAGAGCTGCTGGAAGCATTTGTGATCGCTTCCAGCACTCTGTTAGACAACTGACGTACCAGGTACGTCCATTGTCATTAACTGTTAGTTTTTGCATGACGTACCTGGTACGTCAGTTGTCATTAAGGGGTTAAAGTGTCTTTATTTGTACTTTCGTGGGCTCACCAAAAAATATTTTAAGTTTAATATTTCTAAACAGTCTGTGAAGGTCTTTTGTTAGCTCAAAAAAGTCTATATCCTTATGTGGGCAAAAAGACCCTTATTTAACATAGACAGTTCTTGTTCAGACAGTTCGGACTTATATAGTCCACGGTGGTTTGTGCTTCTCTCATTTCCTCGATGCTACTTTCCTTTGCGACTTCCTCGAAGGATCCATAGATGCCTGCGGCTGCTTTTTTTCCCATGCTTCCGACCACGTCGGTGGCATCGCTTTCGCCGCCACTCTGATCCAAAGGGGATAACTCGGCTCCACTTGATGACGTGTTTGAACGCTCTGCGTCACTGTCATCACGTCCCTGTTGCCGTCTCCGCTGGTAGGTTCTCCTGCGGCCTCCCCCTCTGTGTGTATTCCGGTTGCCATAGAAACCACCACGCCATCTGTACACTTTACCTGTTTTATAGTCATCCTCATAGACCTTCCTTTCCTCAAACTCATTCATATGAAGGTTGGCGTATGATGGGGCGACATTGGAACCCATGGCTGTGCCCTTAATCTGGACAAACCAGTCCTCTTGGAAAAGGAAATAGTTCCAGTAAAGTATTAGACTAAGTAGTCTCTCCACAATGTCACACTGTGCTTCCGAATATCTGCCGTTCACCATTAGAGTCTTTCTAATGATGGCAATCCCAGTATCATGTTTAATAGAGGTGTATAAACTCCTGACGTCCATGGTGAACAGCAGATATCGGTTAGTAGGCAATTCTATCATTTTGGCCCTTTCTAAAAAATGCCCTGTGTCTTTAATGAAGCTGGCCATTTTGGCCACTTCAGGTTGTAATAGTTTATCCACAAATTTAAATATGTTAGTAAATATCGATTCTACACATGAGACAATTGGGTCCCAGGGGGCCTTTGTGAATCTTTGTAAATTTTGGGAACCGTGTAAAATATAGGCGTCCTGGGTTTGTCAATGTAAAGATAGTCCGCCAATAGTCCGTGAGACCACCCAAAAAATCAGGGACCGCATTAGCCAACATAGATGTAACATCAGGAGAAAAAATTTGGAGGGTCCCTTGTCTAAACATTTTATGGTTCAATAGTTTTTATTGGTATTTAAGTTTCAAAACGTTACATCCGGAAAAGATTAAATTCAACATTTGAAACACATTTAAATTGCAATAACAATTAGTATCAATCAGGAGCTCATCTATGAGATGCTTCCACACAGAAAAAGTAATAAAAAAAAAAAAGACAGCAAAAGTAAAAACAAAAGAGAAAATAAAAATACTGTCATCCTTTAGTCATTAAGAGTCTGTCCAATAATAATTCTCCGTATCTTGGGGAAAGAAGGGGGAAGTGGGGGAAAGACGAAGGGGGTATTATGTAAGAGGATTTTGTAAAGAGTTCAGGAATTCAAATGCACCTTCAGTCTATTGCCAGCGTATATGTTTTTATGCTTCCCTGACATCTCCCAGACTAAGTAGGCCCTGTTCCCAGATAAAAAACATGTCAGCAAAAAAATCCTGTTTTCCCACATAATAGAAGTATTGTTTTTCTAGCTCCAGGATATGCCCTACTTCTGCTACCCATTGTGTGTATGTCGGAATATTTTGGGTTTTCCACATTCTGGGTATCAATCTCTTTGCACATGCTAACATCAGTTGAAGGAGTCTTGTGCGATATTTACAGTGTAGTGGTGGGATGATATTAAGCAGAACAAGTTTAGGGTTAAGAGTGATGTTCAGCCATAAGATTTTATTAGTGCAATCCCCTATCCGTTGCCAGAATTCAGACAGGAGGGGGCAATCCCCTATCCGTTGCCAGAATTCAAACAGGAGGGGGCAATCCCCTATCCGTTGCCAGAATTCAGACAGGAGGGGGCAATCCCCTATCCGTTGCCAGAATTCAAACAGGAGGGGGCAGTCCCACCAGATATGTGTCATGGTACCCAACCCTCCGCACCGTCTCCCTTGTCTAAATATTTTATTGAAAATAATCACAGCATCAGCCAACTGTGTTGGCAAGTTATAGAACAGATTCAAGTACTCAGAAATGGTTCTGACAGAGAGATACTACTAAAGCAGAGAGAGATGTGGTGGATCTTCAAAATGGAGACCATGACACCTAAGGGGTTAAACCGAGATTTTGATCTCTCCTGCTTTGTGTAATGCATTATAAAGAGCAATAATTTATGTACCTATTACTTGAACTTACTGATTAATGTAATTTCTCATGGTATAATGACATTGATAGCTAAAATTCATAATGAATTGACACATTAATTATTGGCTAGTTTAATGTATGGTTTCAAGTGTTAATGTTGCTTAGTAATAGCCATTTGGCAACTTTGTGTATAAATTTTAACATACAATTGCAGAGTCTTTGCTAAACAGACAGAAAAATGTGACTACATGTTTTTATAGTGATAGTAATGTATACAGCGCCTTTACTTAGGCAAGAGGCTAGATACCAATAGGGAAATCAGATGTTAATCTGAATAGATTAAAACAGTTTATTACAACAGAGTTTAATTATTATTATTTTTTTTTATACAACCGAGGATAAAAATTAATACTGATATTTACACATACAAAAAGATAGTATCACATTCATAGAAATGGAGATATACAATGGACTCTTGATTGACTAGCTGGAGGTCAGAATAGCAGCATTTTAACCTCAGAAACAAAATTCAGCAAATGACAGATCAATCAGATAATGGGTAAAAGCATTTAACAACAACCAGTGATATCAGCAGTGTTTAGACACTAAGATATATTCTACACATCATTTCAAACATGCAGATAATCAAATACACATACAGAACATCCAAATAGTCAATGTGGTGTAGACCAAGAGATCTATTGGGATCCAAAACTGAGAGGATGATTCAAATGTCTGTGTTAAATCCAATATGGTGAAAATCAATAAACAAGAAGGTAGTCTCAAAAAAACTTTAAAGTCTGTACAATAGTGCAATAAATAATGAAATATCCAACTGGACCAGTGATACAAAAATATGTGTGTTGATTTGCTGTGCACAACAAAAGAAAAAAAAAAGAAAAAAGTGAGAAAAAATATATATGGAAAAAATGTGGAAAAAAGGAAGTTGAATGTGAAGGGGGGCGGGGAGGGGGGGAGTCCTCCAGCAGGGTCCTAAGTTGATCCGGCTCCTTGATAATACATATGTTGTTGGAAAAATATATATAGTCAGAAATTAGAAAAATATATATATACATATATATATATATATATATATATATATAAAAAATATTAAAAAATGTATTAAGTCACAAATGCTAAAACCAATATGTTAAAAAGTCCAACTTGTAAAAAATCCAATAGTAAAAAATCCAATATAATAAAAAACCTAGAAGAAAACAGATAAACAAAACATAGTGTAGATGGATAAGAAATGTCTATTCTTATTGAAATTATGCTCACTAGTGTCAACGCGTTTCGGTCTGCACAGAGGCCTTTTTCAAGACAGTACTGATACTAGGGATACCTGGCCTTATATAGGACAAGGTCAAATGTGTTTGGGCGCCAAAATTGCTCTTTGTTCCGCCCATTTCCTGTTACTAGTGCATTGTGGGTCTTTTTTATTTTAGATTATTTTAAATCATTTTGAATCATTTACTACGTGTTCCTAAATGCTTCTTCATTACACAAAATGTCCTAATCATAGTGTAGTGTTGTCTAAAATCAAAATAATGGCCATCGAATTTCTATTTATATAATCCATTTGACCATGGTGTGATAATCAGCAGTTTCACTTACGGTTTGGGAGAAACAGCTACTCCCGGTTTAATTGACTAGTAAACACACAGAGTACACTTCCTTTTAATAACATCAAATGGCAATATTCTCCTTTAGTAGTGCCATCATTAGTCTTTCACATTTGTTTATTCAGATCACTTTCTAATATTACATTTCCATAAGTTTACTTCAGTTCGCGAAACCGGAAGTCATTAGTGAGTTACAGTTTATACATCGCGAAACCGGAAGTGCATAATTAATCGCACTTCCGGTTACACCGATGTGGAACTTCTGTGATACCAATACGTGTATTGATGCCCTTTAGGTGTGTGACAAGTTCCTCTATGTAACTCCTCACTATCCTATTTGATGTAGTGCGCTACATTCTTCAGAGTTGTATTCATCTATAGCGTGAAACCGGAAGTGAACATCGCGAAACCGGAAGTGAGATCCTATGATCACTTCCGGTTTCGGCGCATGTCAACGAGGCAAACAGGGATACAAATCTTATTATTTATTGTAAAATCAATCTACCTTGAAATTTATATAAGGGATATAAGGTGACTTGGAGTCCTTAATAAAGTCATTAATAAAATTATGATAAAATTATATCCATAAATATATTTATTCATTCATAGTAGCCTATGTGTCTTAGACTCCTTAATAGAATTATTAATAAAATTATATCCGTAAATGTATTTATTCATTCATAGTAGCCAAGGTGCTTTTTGCTTTAGTAGCCAAAGTGCTATTTTACTTTAGTGTAATTCTGGAATTGGTGATGTTCATATATATATGTGTTGTTTTTCATAAGATATACCATTCATTACCTATGTCATAATGAAAAGTCCAAGGGGACGTTTAGTATTTATCACAAGGTTACAATAATAAACAATGTACAAAGACTAATAAAAGTAAAAATAACAATAATAATAATACTTAAAACCATGGTATAGGGGGACTGGATCCAAGTAGGCTTGGGACTGTTCATACAGTGTATGTCAAAAACACATCTATAAGTTACCATAATCCAAGAGGTGAAGGTGAATGTTACATAAGATACAAAGATACGGAGAGTGCAAAAAACTGGATACATGGAAAACGGATACATATAAAATAAGCACACTATATCCCATTTTTATTAGGGCATACCCTGTTATGGTCAACCATAACTGTGCAAAAGGATATTGTTCTGAACAATCAAATGTCATAGGAGTAGATTTATCATGGACAGTAATTAAAATTGAACAGTTAAAAAACACTATATACATAAATTATTCCTTAAAAAGCGAAAACGGAAACATGTAGTTTACCACACATATATATAGGTATAAAAATCCTCACTAATCAGGGTCTATCTATAATGGGTAGTGGATAAATCTAAATATATGTAAATAAATGTAAAAATGTAACTGTATCAAACCATATAAAAACATATAGTTACATACACATGATTGTGATAAGCTCCTTATCAGGGTGGTCTATGGTGGAACAGAGAGTTAGTAAGTAGTGGTTGAAGGTAATGAGGTATTATGTAGTAGAGGGGTACAGTGTCTCATGTTTTTTCACATGATTGTTTTGAAGATTATTTCTGGTTTAACACCTATATAATAAAGTTATTCTTATTGTTCAGCAGGCTTATTGTATATAACTTAGAATAAGTGTGTAAGGTCTTCCTTATTGTTAAGGCCCTTTGGGTGTAGACAATCTAACAGGAATACCACAGGTATATAGATGATATTCTGCTTATCTGGAAGGGATCATTTGAGGATCTTATATTCACGATGGAAAAAATGAATAACAACCTTCTGAACTTGAAATTTACCTACACATGGAGTATGGAAGAGGTGGTCTTCTTGGATTTGAACATAGGAGTGAAGAACGGTAAATGGGAAACATCTACCCATTTCAAAAAAGTTGATAGCAACAACTATGTCCATAACTCAAGCTGCCATCATGCTAAGTGGAAGAAAAATATCCCTAAAGGCCAACTGCTCAGGATTAGGAAGAATTGTTCAAATGATGAGACATTTTTTAAGGAGCAAGCAAAAATTCTTAAAAACAAATTTATAGGGAGGGGTTATGAAGAAGAACAACTGGACTATGAAATAGAAAAAATCAGAGGGATCGACAGACAGGAGCTGTTAACTTATAAAGATCACAACCAAATAAGTATTGGTAAAGTTAATACGATCAACATCTCTATGATCACTGAGTACAATAACAACAAACACGTGATTGAGAGAATCTTTAGAAAGCATTGGGCTTTATTAAAGGAGGATGATCTGATTGGAAACAAACTCCCCTTGAGCCCAACTTTCATCTATAGGAAAACGAACAATTAAAAGAACCGTTTGGCACCAAGCCTATAAAAGACAAAAAGAGCAGAGACAAACAATGTATATGGTAAAAGAATTAGAGGATTCTTCCCATGCCCAAAATGTAAGGCTTGCAAAAATGGATACAAGAGGAATATGTTCCAATAATATCAAACGAAAGAATACCATCAAATTCGTGATCTAATAAGGTGTCAGGACAATATATGTGTGGTAAACTACATGTTTCCGTTTTCGCTTTTTAAGGAATAATTTATGTATATAGTGTTTTTTAACTGTTCAATTTTAATTACTGTCCATGATAAATCTACTCCTATGACATTTGATTGTTCAGAACAATATCCTTTTGCACAGTTATGGTTGACCATAACAGGGTATGCCCTAATACAAATGGGATATAGTGTGCTTTTTTATGTATCCGTTTTCCATGTATCCAGTTTTTTGCACTCTCCGTATCTTTGTATCTTATGTAACATTCACCTTCACCTCTTGGATTGTGGTAACTTATAGATGTGTTTTTGACATACACTGTATGAACAGTCCCAAGCCTACTTGGATCCAGTCCCCCTATACCATGGTTTTAAGTATTATTATTATTGTTATTTTTACTTTTATTAGTCTTTGTACATTGTTTATTATTGTAACCTTGTGATAAATACTAAACGTCCCCTTGGACTTTTCATTATGACATAGGTAATGAATGATATATCTTATGAACAACAACACATATATATATATGAACATCACCAATTCCAGAATTACACTAAAGTAAAATAGCACTTTGGCTACTAAAGTAAAAAGCACCTTGGCTACTATGAATGAATAAATACATTTACGGATATAATTTTATTAATAATTCTATTAAGGAGTCTAAGACACATAGGCTACTATGAATGAATAAATATATTTATGGATATAATTTTATCATAATTTTATTAATGATTTTATTAAGGACTCCAAGACACCTTATATCCCTTATATAAATTTCAAGGTAGATTGGTTTTACAATAAATAATAAGATTTGTATCCCTGTTTGCCTCGTTGACATGCGCCGAAACCGGAAGTGATCATAGGATCTCACTTCCGGTTTCGCGATGTTCACTTCCGGTTTCACGCTATAGATGAATACAACTCTGAAGAATGTAGCGCACTACATCAAATAGGATAGTGAGGAGTTACATAGAGGAACTTGTCACACACCTAAAGGGCATCAACACACGTATTGGTATCACAGAAGTTCCACATCGGTGTAACCGGAAGTGCGATTAATTATGCACTTCCGGTTTCGCGATGTATGAACTGTAACTCACTAATGACTTCCGGTTTCGCGAACTGAAGTAAACTTATGGAAATGTAATATTAGAAAGTGATCTGAATAAACAAATGTGAAAGACTAATGATGGCACTACTAAAGGAGAATATTGCCATTTGATGTTATTAAAAGGAAGTGTACTCTGTGTGTTTGCTAGTCAATTAAACTGGAAGTAGCTGTTTCTCCCAAACCGGAAGTGAAACTGCTGATTATCACACCATGGTCAAATGGATTATATAAATAGAAATTCGAATGCCATTATTTTGATATTAGACAACACTACACTATGATTAGGACATTTTGCTGATATCACTGGTTGTTGTTAAATGCTTTTACCCATTATCTGATTGATCTGTCATTTGCTGAATTCTGTTTCTGAGGTTAAAATGCTGCTATTCTGACCTCCAGCTAGTCAATCAAGAGTCCATTGTATATCTCCATTTCTATGAATGTGATACTATCTTTTTGTATGTGTTAATATCAGTATTAATTTTTATCCTCGGTTGTATAAATAAAAAAAAATAAAAAAAAAAATAAACTCTGTTGTAATAAACATTTTTAATCTATTCAGATTAACATCTGATTTCCCTATTGGTATCTAGCCTCTTGCCTAAGTAAAGGCGCTGTATACATTACTATCACTACATGTTCCTTGTCTAGACCAGCTAGGAGGTCTTTTGTATATCAGCTTGAGGCCGTACCTTGGCGCTCGATCTAAATACACATTTTCTACATGTTTTTATACATTTGATACAAATCAGCAGAATGTATACATTTTGTTCATGTTTTTTGCCACTACATGGTGCCATGCACATAGTGCAACACAGAGGTGGCGCGAAAACTAAGAGGGTTTAAAAATGGTTACCTACACTGTTTGTATCAGATTGCATGATTAAGGGGGTCACCCCGAAACGTTGCAACTTTTACTAAGGTCTTCAATAAAATGATTACTTTTTATCCATTGTGCTGGCATCCTATTTGTATGTTGGATAATATTTGGGGCATAGCAGTTAATCCCCTATGCCGTTGCACTAACAGTGGTGCTGCTCTCTTTTTAAGATCTCTATGATGAACAACCACAGTCTTCAAGTACCCTTATTAGGCCATATTTTCATTTTGATATTCATTGTAATTTTGTAAGTCTACTCTACATTACTGTTTCTCAACCACAGCCCACAAGTACCCCTAACAGGCCATATTTTCATGACGTCCTAACTAGAGTACAGGTAAACTAATCAGTAATCGTGGGTGAGAGCAGGTTAGTAACCATGATTACTGATTATTTTACCTGTGCTCTAGTTAAGAGGTTGTGAAAATATGGCCTGTTAGGGGTACTTGTGGACTATGGTTGAGAAACACTAATGTAGGGTAGACTTACAAAATTACAATGAATAGCAATATAAATAAACCAATTCCACATATAACTATTCATTTCTTCTACAATAAGGAATTAGAATTTTGCCAGTAGATAAAGTCTATCCGTCTAATACTGATTGTAGAAGAAATGTTAAATATGACAATTACACATATTAGGTATTACTCATCCTTTTTAAATATTTACACTACTCTACGGATACTGAACACTTGTACTCGTACAAATATTAAATATAATAAATATTGTGTGAAGCCGATGAACTATACAGTAAGATAACTGGCTCAGTACTAATAATAAATAGTCAGCATCACCATGACTTTCGAGTGGGGTGATGGAAAATCAGGCTGATGTGATGCCTTCAATTTATTATTAATACAGAAAAAAATAAAGATTTGTATTATTGGTGAGTACATGACAATAAATATTGGTACTTGTAATCTGTCTTAAATTAGTGGTTATGGTGCATCCCTAATTAACACTAATAATAATAACAGTAGAAGATTTTTAGGTACTCTTACTCTGCTGAACACCTGTTTTGACGTCTGTGTGCAAATATAGCATTGGCAATTTGAAGTCTCTTATTCTGACCTAGTTTCTTGGCTGTTCCATTATCAAGTTCTGGACCAGGTTCCTGTTCCTCTATTCCAGGGATGATTTCTAACTGAGCATTTGTATTATCATCATAAAGGATACAGATATTGTGCAACACACATCCAGCCATGATCTGTCGCACCAGCAAATCTTGACGGGACATATCCAAATACTTTAAATGACGAAACCGTCCATCAAGAAGACCAAAAGCTCGCTCTATGCTGCCACAACATTTGCTCAGCTTCGTGTTGAAGTATGTTTCCACACCAATGCTTCCACAATCTCTGAATGGTGTCAAAAGATTGCTGTTGATTGGATATGCAGAATCTCCAAGTAAGTGGCTACCTTCATGAAAACCAATACTTCTTAATACTCTTGGGTACACATCGGATCGTCGGTACACAGTAGCATCATGAACAGATCCTGCTTCTCCAACATAGCAGTCCAAAAACAGAAGTTTGTGGTTGCACACTCATTGTAGGACAATGGAGTAAAACATTTCTATTAAAATAAGATTTACTTTCTTCTTCTGGTGCCTTTATAGACATGTGCTTGCCGTCAATGCTACCGATAATGCCAGGAAGTGAATATTTATTATTGTAAAACTTAATTGTTTTGTTCTGAATATAAAGATTGAAGACTGCAAATTATAGCAATAACTGCTGCTTTTTTGCTACGCGTATCCATTATCTTTAACTAGATGTTCCTGCTGCCTGATGCTGCGGTTTCCTCTCCACTATCATAAATACCTTTTTTAGGGCTCCTAAAAATTGGTGATAGGGAGAAAGATGATTTTAATTAGTAATGCATTGAAAATAGGTTTAATGATGGTATTATGTATTAGTTGTTGTCTTGGTGAGTACAGTCTTAAAATAAATCATTAAAACAAATACTATTAAAAATTTAAAAAAAACACATCTAGACTACAATTGAAAGCTTGGGTTCTCTTTACAGGAACAGGTCTATTCTCAACAAAAACTAAAGGGACACTAAACCCAAACATTTTCTTTCATGAGATAGAATACCATTTAAAAAAACATTACAATTAACTTCTATTTTTTTTTAATTCTTTAGATATCCTTTGTTGAAGAAATAGCAATGTACATGGGTGATCCAATTACCCTATGCGTCTATGTGCAGCCACCAACAAGCACCTAATGAGCCTAACTAGGTTTTCAGCAAATAATATAAACAGAATGAAGCAAATTAGATAATAGAAGTAAAGTAGAAAGTAGTTTAAAATTGCATACTCTTTCTAAAAATCTTGAAAGAAAAATTTGGGTTTCATGTCCCTTTAAGGTGAATTGTAAACTGAATTGAGAAAGAGGCCAGATATTTATTTTTTTAAATATCAATATATTTAACTACATTTGGATATTCCATTTATACATTTTATACAATTAACTTTTCGTTTAAATTAACACACAAAATAGATAAAAAAAAAATATATAATTGTATTTACATGAATTAAATGAATGAATGATTTTTAAGCACTACCCGAATGCGGCCTAAGAAACTTTCACACTTGGGGTTCTTAGCTTCTGGGATGAGGAATGAACCATTATATTTATGGATATAATTGTTAAAATAGTCACCGATTTCCTGTGAAATATAGTTTTTCCCAGAAATTTTAGCAGATAACTGTTAACACAAGAAAAGAATAATTAAACCTAACTAGAGTTTCATTAAAATAAAATCTAGTTCTCTTTTTAAAAGTTGTAAACACAGGATGTACAAGGTACAATTGAGATGCTAATTTTACACAACAAAGGACATATAGCAGTTTAGCCATCTAGTAGAGGTAGTAATTAGATCTGTTTATAAGCAGGTCAGCTTTCCAGCAGAGGTGGTAATATAGTTAAATTTTAGTTTTCCTAACCACTGCTCAATATTTGTTATTTTAAATCTGGGGAACAGACTCCGAATAGTGTGTCTCTCACAGCATAGTTTGCCAGACTATTTTACCTGCCCCAAATGCAAGGAATTAACATTAGCATATATATATATATATATATATATAAATGGGGCAATAAAACACCAGAATAAAACAGAAGTTAAATAAAAAATAAAATCATTTGGTTTACCAGGAAAGGGGATTTAAAGTCTAATTTTTGTTAGAAAATGGCACATTACAGGATGTCAGTATAATTGAAATGTGATGCATAGACAGAAAGCAATTTAGACTTTGTGTAAAACATTGCTCTAAACTATATTACATGTAAATGCAATCTGGAGAATAGATTCTAAATAGCATGTCACACACTCACAATATACCTTCCCAAACTAACTTCCTGCACCTTCCCCCAACAGAAATGATTTTACATTAGCTTATGTATAGGGCCAGCTACAGAAATGAATCAAACAATACAACAACAATTTGTAAAAATGGACATTATATTTAAAATGTGTCTGTTATATTTATAAAGGGGCAGAAGTCAATCACTTTAAACTGACTAGGACAACTTTAAGTAAGTAAATATCATGGGGCATATTTATCAAGCTCCGAAAGGAGCTTGATGCCCCGTGTTTCTGGCGAGCCTGCAGGCTCGCCAGAAACAGCAGTTATGAAGCAGCGGTCACAAAGACCGCTGCTCCATAACCTGTCCACCTGCTCTGAGCAGGCGGACAGACATCGCCGCAAATAAACCCGATCGAGTATGATCGAGTTGATTGACACCCCCTGCTGGCGGCCTATTGGGCGCGAGTCTGCAGGGGGCGGCGTTGCACCAGCAGCTCTTGTGAGCTGCTGGTGCAATGCTAAATACAGCGAGCGTATTGTTCGCCGTATTCAGCGAGGTCTGTCGGACCTGATCCGCACTGTCGGATCAGGTCCGACAAACCTTGATAAATATGCCCCCATGTCTCTTAAATTCATTAGATTTACAGAAAACAAAATTAAAAATATTTTACTCCAACTTAGGCCCATACCAAGCTTTTTTTTAAAAAACATTGTATCCCCAAAATGTAGGCCTACCCATGAAGTTACCAATAAAAACATTATTTGAAGAAAACACACACAAAATGTTTAGCAGGGACAACTCTGATAGAAAACTGGCTCATCAATATACTGTATATATAAAAATGCAGGTTAAATGTAAACTCTAATTCCAATCTACAGACAATGTATACACGCCAGCAGTAAAAATAAGTAGTATTTGTAAACAAATCCTATACAACAGGCCTGCTGGAACCAACCATGATGTGCTCTGTTTAAATACTACAAAATAAAAATAACTGTGCTGGGGGCGAAGCTTGCCACGCTACAAGGTGGTTGCATTCTCAAGGAGCTCTGCAGACCAAGTGCCGATATAGCTTGTTTTTTTCAAAGTTTAAATTTTTATTTATATCCCCTTTGACAATATATACATCCAGGAACATACAGGTCGTTATCTTTGAGAAGAGCTGAAGCGATAAACTGACCTGGGAAACATTAGTCTTCCAGCTATTGCCGCATTGAGCTGTGAGAACGCTCGACTTCCGGCTCTCGATCAGGACCTCGTGGGTGCCGTTTAGTAAACTGGCTCAGTAAGTACCACACGCAATCACCCAGCACAGTGTGTCTCTCACTTGGAGAGCTGAGCAAGGACTTAGAGCTTTAGACAGGACCGAGGGCTAGACTGAACTGACACGCAGGTCTCCGATACTGCACACACAGCAGACGCTCACTAACGGAAAGGAGCCTATACTTCGGCTCCTCTGCTACTGGACTTTCCCACACTGAACAGTAGCCCTCTTAGGATACTGCTCCAGCCGATCGCTACCCGACATAAGCTCTCTTCACCTCACCAACCGGCAGACCAACTGAAGAGCCGGGACTATATAACCAGAGGAGATAGGAGTAAAAAAAAAAAAACGCTTCCTAACTTCAGCCAACAAGAATTATACCAGAGACAGTCCCTATTATTAAATAACCTGTCCCTTCTGCTTTATCTGTGGGAGTGTAGCTGGGCCTAAATAACTGTAAGACCACCACATCCTCACCAACCCATGTGGTCATAAACAATATCTGCACGCAGCTTGTCTTAATAACTGGCAGAGGCCTAATCATCTCTCTGACACTCTTTCCATTAGGTCTCCCTGTGCAATTAAGGTGTAATATAACGGGAGTGAGAGAGGTATATAAACGGAACGGTAGCTGCCTAATATAGAGGTTTATTGAATATTCATAAGATCTGAATCTACTGCTGATAAGTACACCCTGCAGGTTTGCTTTGTACGCTGACCAAGTTTGTTGTCCTGATCTGTAGCTCCTGAGCATAAATTTAAAGGTGCACCTTCAGCGTATTCGCCATATTTTGCTGATCCAAGATCGTGCTAAGCGGCCTTTGTGGGGTGGTGCTGGATTTGATTTCTCCGTTCTCTAACTACTCTGGGTCCGCTTCCACATAAGCGCAGAGAATAAGTGAGGTTGGTTATTGTACATTACATTGTTCACTACATCAAAACATGGCTCACTCACAAAAAAAGAAGCAGAAACATGGTGACCCCCCAAAACGAACTCTATCAGACCATTTTTCAAATAAAAACCTATATGAACAAGACATGTCAGATGACGACTCGAGAGATTCCATAATCTCCTCCAAGGGCCCGCCGAGATCTACTCATACATCTGCATCCATTCTAGAATCCATCAAAGAGTTATCGAATAAAATGGACTCTCATCACTCTTCTTTAAAGCAAGAACTTAAGATGTCAGTCACCGAACTCAAAAGAGATATCTCCTCGCTTGGCGAGAGAACGGAAATGCTAGAAAAGAAGCAGGACGACCTACACTTAGATCATTCCAACCTTCTGGCCTATACTCAATCTCTTGCTGAGATGATCACAGATTTGGAGTCCAAGATAGCGGACCAAGAAGACAGATCACGCCGTAACAATTTAAGAATAAGAGACATCCCAGAAGAGATCAGCACTCCTGACCTCCCTAAATATCTCCTAGCACTATTTACGGATCTTTTGGGTCCTCCACAAAGCCAGGAAGCCCTCATAGACAGAGCTCATCAAGCCCTTAGACCAAGAAATTCTCCTTCAGGCTCATCCAGGGATGTAATTGTTCGGCTACATTATTACACATACAAGGAGAAAGTCCTTAGAGCATCATTCCAGAACAAGAATTTCAAAGAACCTTTTCAAGCTATTCAGATTTTCCCAGACCTATCTTCCCATACTTTATCCAGGAGACGCCTATTTCAGCAAGTCACACAATGTCTTCGTAACAACAACGTTAAATATAGATGGGGATTTCCAGTTAAGCTTTTTTTTCAATTTGAAGACTCTTCCTATGCCATCAACACCCCAGAACAGGGTCTTAAGTTACTGCAATCTTTGAAGCTGCTCCAGTCCTCAAACCAACCTAAATCTTCCCTTGAAAGATCGGAAAAACTCAGCGCCGCAGCCCCAGCCTGGCGCCCTCTACCACAAACCTTCAGCTTCAACTCTGTAAGGAGAGACATTTCTTCTCCGGTCAATGAGATTTGACCACCACAGACATGGGATATCTCAAATGAACTGTGTCTTTAGAGGCTGTAGTATGTTACATTGTCGCCTCTTCCTTTCTCCTAGATTTATTTTTTTTGTCTCTAGTTACATCACTTAAAATCTGGCAGAAAATTCCAGTCAACTTATGACTTTAAGAAGACGTCAGCTAATCCACAGACGAGGGGTAATGTAAGCAGCTAGGTGTTATATATCACTGGCTATCTCGTTATACTTATTGTTATGTAGTTTGTATAGTTTGTTAGACATACTACTATGACTTTTTGTATGTTTAGATTTTATAAAGGGAAAGTGGATATTTCTATCAGTAATAACTGTTTATATCTCCTTCCTGGGAGACTCTACCCCTATATACATCTTATACAGAGTGACCTGGGTAAACATATATTGTTGCAAATTCAGACATGATTTCACACTATGACCACCCCACAGCTTCAGATGTACCCTCGTCTCCTTTAGAGACCTAAGATGTGTGACTGTACTTTTTCAGCACACATAGTCCCAATCTCCCCCTCCTCATTACGGGGATGTGTAGGGGAATATATAGAGAGATGGTTAGGACTCGCACAGATATAACCCAACAATGATTCATCTTGTTCACAGGGGGTTTGAGAAGACTTAGATCTGGAACTGCACCCGTCCATCCCAATTTCAAATTCAATAACCCTATTTTATTAATTTTCCCACCGCCACAAATATAACACATCAGATCACAGATTAACTATAAGGCAATCTCAGGTCACCCTGCAGGTATACTTTATGCAACTGTCCACATTATCCCATAAATGTATTGTATTCGGTTATAATGTAAGTTTGTCTAGGTATTTTTGTTCTGTATAACCCTAAAAAGATATTAGGAATCTTTGGATACTTGACCAAAGTTATTACTGTTTAGGTTTTCTTCCTTTTTTCCCTTTTTTTTTTTTTTTTTTAATTATTTGTCTTTTTACGTGATGTACAAGGTTTATTGTTCAGTTTATCATTGCCCACCAGTTGATCTCTAGATAAACACCGCTCAGAGCGGAGATCTCACCCCAGCTCCCCCCCCCCCTTCTCTCTCTCTCTTCTCTTATCTCATTTTCCTAAAATAATTTTACACTTGACCGTTCACTCTAGAGTGATCGATTCCCCCACTACTGACCCCCTTTTCTCAGTTTTGTACAGACCCTTGAGCACTTGGTCTGCTACGAGCATTAATCACGTAGTGCACCACCCTGAACCTCACGTATATATTATCTCTGCAACTCCTTCCCCCCCTCAATCCCCCCCCTTTGTCTTACGAGCGGCTCTTGCCCGCTGACTCCCCGAACCTAGCTCATCTCATACATAGCCTACATAAATCTATACTATAACTTTAAACTCTCATAGTCTAGATTGTTGTCAAATCTAAGCAATCAGATCCTCCCGGAAGTATCCTTACTTCCCCCAATCCCCTTTACCCTCTCATAATGACACCACTACATATACTCACCCTCAACTCACAAGGTCTCAACTCCCCTACCAAACTTAGTCTCCTAATCAATATGCTTCAACATTCTAGAATAGATGTAGATTTTATTCAGGAAACGCACTGGCTCATCAATACAGATACTATCCATACCTATAAAAAGTTCCCTACAGTGATAGCAGCCTCTTATGTGTCTAAATCGAGAGGTGTTGCGATCCTCATTAACTCCCATATTACATATGAACCTTTATATATTGAACGTGACTCACAAGCCCGATACATCATCCTAATATGCAAACTAAACAACAAATTGTTCACCCTAGTGAATGTTTATGCCCCCAATTCAAGACAAATCAAATTTTTCAAACACTTGCTGGGCTCGGTGTCAGCGGTCAAGCAGGGAGAATTAGTAGTGGGTGGGGATTTTAATTTAATCTGGGACCCTACCTTGGATAGAACAGGCCCTAAGGTTTCTCAAACTGAAAGATCACTACACCCCCTCTCAGTAGCATTCCAGAATTTATTCAGACAATATGATTTATATGATGCGTGGAGAGCCCTTCACCCAAGGGACCAGGAATTTACTTTTTACTCTGCTCCACATAAGTCTTATACTCGGATTGATTTTTTCTTTCTAAGCGCTCGCACCTTAGAACTCACTACAGATGCAATGATTTCGCCTATATCCTGGTCCGATCATGATTCCCTATCCATAACATTAGGTACGCAAGCTGCTCATATCCCTGCGTCCTCATGGCGTCTTAGAGACTTTCTAGTCACTCACCCTTTGCTTCAAATAGAAACACGAGATATTATCTCAGACTTCCTAGATGTGAATGATACCCCTTCTGTCTCAACTGAAGTCCTATGGGCCTCTCTTAAGGCGTATCTTAGAGGACATTACATTACGAAAGCCTCACACATAAAGAAAGCACAAGGCACCTCTCTGGAGTCCCTTAATTGCCACCTTAGATCTCTTAGAAGCAAACTCTCTATCGCATATAATATCCCGTTAAACGCCCAAATCACAGATATCTCAAAACAGATAAGATTGTTAGAGGTTAACAAAATGCAAACCAACTTAGAAAAGCTCAAGCGGATAAATTATTACAAGAGTAACAAGGCCTCTTCGCTTATAGCAAGGAAATTGAGAAATAGAGCAGCACTAGCTAAAATAACCAATATCCGTTCAAGCAGTGGTCTAGAGACCTCTCCAAATGTAATAGGGGACACTTTCAGAGATTTTTATTACAAATTATATAACCTAGAATCATCTGATTTTACCCAATTGTTCTCGAGGGATGCTATCCGCTCATTTTTACATTCTCTGAGTCTCCCACAATTAGCCCAAGAAGATGTAACCGATCTTATCTCTCCGATCTCGCTTGTGGAAGTTCGCCTGAGCATTAAGGAGCTAAAAGTTGCTAAATCACCAGGCCCAGATGGCTTCACGGGCCAATTCTATAAGACATATGACCCTCTGATCTCCCCAATCTTGTGCAGAGCTTTTAATGAAGTTAAAAACAAAGGGTACTTTCAGAAAGAATTTCTCGAGGCTACGATCACAACCATACTAAAACCTGGTAAGGACCCTCTTGATTGCGGTAGTTATCGCCCGATTTCCTTGCTCAATATAGACACCAAATTATATGCTAAGATCATTGTGAACCGTCTAGCCACGATCATATCTACTCTGGTTCACCCAGAGTAGGTGGGTTTCATCCCCCAGAGAGAAGGGCCGGACGCAACGAGACGAATATTAGACATTTTACTTGAAGCGGCGGAGAAGGAGACACCCATGCTTGCCCTGTCATTGGATGCTGAAAAAGCATTTGACAGGGTAAGATGGGAATACTTATGGGAAACTTTGCGAGCCTTTAAGATACCAAACAAATTTATAAGATCTGCACAAGCTTTATACTCCACTCTATTTGCCAAAGTTAGGGGGGTAGGCTTTCAATCCAGCCACTTAAAAATTTCTAACGGAACTAGACAGGGGTGCCCCCTCTCCCCACTCTTATTCGCCCTCTCTATAGAGCCCTTAGCGCAGGCTATTAGATTGGACCCAGACATTACAGGCTTCCCTATATTAGAGTATCAACATAAAATCACCCTATATGCCGATGATGTCACTCTCCTCCTTACGTACCCATCGAAATCCCTTCCGGCTGTTTTTAGACTACTAGCCCGTTTCCACGCCCTGAGCCATCATAAATTAAACATAACTAAGACAGAAGCCCTATATATCCATATTCCACCCCATGAGCTAGCATCCTTACAGAGGAAATATCAGTTTCAATGGTCACCAAACTCAATTAAGCTCTTAGGTATATACCTCAGCCCATCCACAACTACTGTTATCACCAAGAACTTCACGGATAGACTCCCGGAATGGAGGAAACTCCTAGACTCATGGGAATACCGAGAGATTTCTTGGACTGGCAGGATCGCTGCTATCAAAATGGCATTCATACCTAAAATAACTTATCTGTTCTGATCCCTTCCGATCAATATCCCTAGATCCATTCTCAATAAGCTACAGAGTCTTATCACAAGATATGTATGAAAAGACAAAAGGCCAAGAACCTCCAGACAGACCCTGCAGAGAGCTTGTGACAAAGGGGGGCTCAGCATGCCAAATATTATTCTGTATTATCAGGCAGCCCGTTTGACCCTTCTGATTAGTTGGGGACATACAGGCAACCCTTCCTCATGGAAACAATTAGAAAAATCTCTCCTTCCGCTGGGCTTAAACATTGTTGACTTACCTTGGATCCCAACTCACTGTAGGAAAAATTTAAAATTTAACCATCCTGTGATTATGGACACCCTACACTTTTGGGAGCAAATTAGACATCTACCCGCTATCGCACCTCACCCATCCCCGAGGCAAACAATTACTAGTGCTCTTTTTTGTCTTCCAGACTCTCATATCTCTAGATGGCAGGAATTTGAAACTACTTAAATCTCAGACCTATATGACCATACCGATAAATTATCCTACGATGCAATTTGTGGCAAACTCCACGTCCCAACGACACTACGATTTGAGACCTTTCGCCTCTGCTCGATGGTTAGGGCTTGGGGATTCCCTAAGATGAAACTTAGAACTACAACAGGGTGGGAACAGAGATGGTCACAAACTCATAAGATTAAAGGGACACTTTCCTTTCACTATGACATCTTACTCAACCCCTCTTCACAACATAAAATCTCCCAGCATTTAGCATGGGAAAGGGAACTAAACTTTGCTGCTGACACTGAGTCATGGTATAGTGCACTGATTTTCACCAAGAGGCTGCTACACTGTGCAACACTTTGGGAACTTCATTATAAGCTTACAGTCAGGTGGCACTTAGTCCCTGCCGCTCTACACAAGATTTATAGCAACCACCCCCCCACTTGCTGGAGAGGTTGTGGCCAATTAGGAACTCAAGCTCATATCTGGCGGTTCTGCCCTAAGATTACATTAGTATGGGCAAAACTCTGACATTCTTAAATCCCTACGCATCACCTCCTTACTTAGCCCACAAACATGTCTCCTGCACATGGACTTTCCGACACTACCTCCCGCCCAAAAATCACTAGTCATATATCTACTCATGTCCATTAAACTTGAAATTGCAAAAGCCTGGAAACATACAACACCCCCCTCCATTTCGCAAGTTATCACAACCATGAACTTCCTTCTAAGAATGGAAGCATATTCATACTCCATTCTAGATAAAATGGACACCTACTATGAGATCTGGACACCCTGGATTGAGAAATTTCCCCCCTGAGAATAACGGATAAAACATCATTATTATTCCCCCCCCCTCTTCCTGCCCTTCTTCCCCTTCCCCCTTGGATCTAACAATCTATGAGAGATATTGAACCCTAAAGGTGAAAAACAGAAAATGAGAAAAGTTTTGATGGTAATATGATATTGTTGATACCCCGATATTAAGAGATCTAATAATTTCTGTGTTATGGTGATTTCCTACTTATTATAGGATTCAGTTGATACAGATTGTCAGTCATTATTTCTTGCATTTCCTTTAACAAGCTTTTTGTTAACCATAATCCATGTCTCACCATCTTAATATATCTGGTGGTATCATTTGTTTATGCTCACTTACTATGTATGTTGATTTTTCTTTTGTCTTTTTCTCAATAAAAATATATTTAAAAAATAAAAAATAACTGTGCTGTACAACATCAAAATTACATTTACTAAAGGGACACTCAAGTCAAAATTAAACTTCATGATTCAGATAGAGCATGACATTTTAAACAACTTTCCAATTTACTTCCATCAACAAAATGTGCACAGTCTGTTTATATTTAAACTTTTTAAGTCACCAGCTCCTACTGAGCATGTGCAAGAGTTCTCACCATATACGTATATGCATTTGTGATTGGCTGATGGCTGTCACATGATACAGGGGGAGTGGAAATAGACATAACTTTGCAATTTATTTAAAAAAAAAAAAGACTCATTTGAAGTTCAGATTAAGTGCTATTGCATTGTCTCCTTATCATGCATTTGTTGATTATGCAAATCTACTGTATTGACTGGTCCTTTAAAACATTTTTTGTAGTAACACACAATTTTCTTTTACTGGGGTCCAAGTCTGAGCTAAATTTACCATCACCCATAAAACTCTATAGAAATGCAAATTTATACAGGCAATTCCACCTGAAATATAGGTTTTCCAAACCATGCAATTTCTTCAGAAAACATTTAAAAATAAGTTTTTCCACTAAGAAAACACGTCACAAATACCTCAGGATTTAGCTGCTAAGGGGTTAATTATGTTTAGTTTGTGAACTAAAAACAGTTTGTTTGTTTTTCAAGAAGAATTGTGTCCTGTGCTTGTTTGTGTTTTCTTTGAAGTGCCAGGAGCCTCATAAATGCTTTGTAGTATACACTGAATAGAGCTTTATGGCTCAAGCTATCAGCTCCAAAGATACAACACAGTGCTTCTTCCCCATATCCTGAGGAGGTCAATAAAAGACATTGGTATAATGTATATACGTGTTTAAAACTGTTATGTCATTAAACGAAGGGAAATATGACAACCTATGTCATATTTGATATCAAACCGATTGTCCCAATGAAACGAAGAGATTCCCGGTATGTATATCTGAAAATAGATTTACCTAGCAGAAATTATAATGGTTCTATAATTTCAGGCAAAAACTTAGTTTATTGAAGGTCATAAAGACAGGGGGGTTTCTTAGCCTGCCCAGGAGGGTGTGGTCAGGCAACTTGATCTCTGGAAAATAGGTATAAGAATCTTATTTTTTAACTATAAGATTGTTCATTCTACAAGGGAGGCTTCCACAGCGTGAGTGACCATTTTCTCTTGCCCATCTCCCTGGGGGCAGACTTATAAGCTAGGAAAGTATTAGGTCTGTTATTTTCTTCATTTTATTTTAACCTGTTTGCTGTGTGTAATTTTATTTTTAACAACTTTTTTATTAATAATGCATTGTGCATAATATTTTTAGCATAATAAATAATTCCTTTATTAAGTGTTGGCCTTTGTCTAATAATTGAACCACATTACTGAAAGAGACTGGAATATTAGAACTGAATAATTTAGGTGATTTTCTGCTAAATTGTATTCAGAGAGTTAATGTGTAAGTCTGGGTTTTTTCTTAGGATTTTCCCTTTAATAAATTATAAGTGGTGGCAGCTTAGATATTGTAGTTAGTTTAGTGTGGGTGGCATTAAAGGGGAGTTTTAAGCATTTCTTTTACGTCTAGTACAGACTGGAGAATGTTGTTAACCCTTGCACCCACTGAACTAAATCACAAGCTTGTCAGGTGTGGCTAGATTGTGACATATTAGTGAGAGTAGAAGGGGTCTGATAACCCTTTCTGTGCCAAATAAGTGACTGGCGCAGGGTTGAATAACCCTGGTTCGTCACAACTTAGATTTTAGCTTTAATTCAGAATCAAATTCCATGTTTAAAATTAAAAAAAACCCAGAATAAGTAGTATATGAAACCCCGTACAAATGCAAATTACGGGGAGGGGTTAGTGACCCCACTTTTTAAATATTAGGGCCGTGGCTTATTGAGCCATTAATTAGTTTGGTTCGGAAGCGGGAGCGGTGAGTTGTGAGGAAAAAGAAGTTGCATACTCACCATGGACGACTTGCAGGCCATTCTTGGGACGGTCCAGGAGCTGCTTCGGTCCAGAGGATTGGAGTGGATGCAGAGACGGCTGGCAGGTAACGGCGAGTGCTAGAGGCGGAGTTCTTGCAGGTAGCCATTCCAGGCCGGTTAGGAGATCCCGCCCGCCAGAGAGGCTCAGCCCATCAGTCGGGAGAAGACGTGACTCCAGGAGCCGGAAAAAGGCTCCTAGATCCGGAAGTCGGTCCAACCAACGGGCGGTGCAGGACAGCACCGTGGCAAAGGCGGCAGATGGAAGCAGGAGTCGTTGTTCCGGGACCAGTATCAGCAGCTTTCAGGAGCAGGTGATGGCGCATGCAGATGGAGGCCGGGAAGGTATGTGCTTCACTTTTTTGGGGTCTCTGGAGGGGTCTGGGACTGCAGTTGAGGGGGCTGAGGAGGCTATGGGCACAATGGAGGAGCCTTCTGAGGAGGATATGGCCTTGTTAAATTTAGCACCAAGCCGGGCCTAGGATGCGGCCTATTTGGGCCTTAATGCTATTTCTAGTCAGGACCGGGAGACAGCGGCTTTGGGCCTACTGGGATTTGAGGTTGGGGAGCAGCACAGGGCTGATGTGGGCCTCAGTGAAATTTTGGATGAAGGGGAAATGGCGGGCTATAGGAGTCAGGACCTGTTTTCGCCCTACTGGAACACAGGTGGTGCTAGGGTTAGTCACCAGGCGCCGGAGGCTCTTGAACGCAGGGGGTCTAGGCCGCAGGAGGTGGTTGAGGCAATTTTGCCTCAAAGTGGTCAGTCACCTGGGACAGGAAGTGTGTCAAATCAGGCTGAGTTGAGGGATGTTAGTGCAGGGTTCTCAGTGAGGGGTAAAGGGGTTAGGGGCCGGTCCAATGTACGGAGGGCAGGCAGAAAGGGGGGTAGAGGGAGTGATAGTTTGAGAGGTAATAGGGGCAGAGGACACATGGGGGTTTGCCAATAGGCATTCTAATGTTTGTTTTTCTTCAGTTGCGGAGCCAATGTCTCTTCCATTAGCGGAGAGGAGAGCTGATAATGTTGGTTCTCCTTCACATGCAGACTGTGATTTGCTGTGGGTCGAGGAGCACTATAGTGATTTTGACGAGGAGGAGGATCCGCAGCCATCAGCTTCTGGACCTGTGACTTCGGACCAGGTAAGGGATGTGGCTGCTTTGATGCAGCTGCTACGGGAATTGGTTCCAGTGAGGGGGGGGGGGGGGGGAGAGTCCGGGATTTAGGTGATAGGCTTAGCTTTGAGAGTAGGCCTAGGAAATCTTTGGGTAGGTCTAGTGCTGAGGGGGGTTTTCGGGGGGACAGTTTGGGTGTTAGTTTTTCAGTGGAAAGTAATAGTGGCTACGCATCCTCTTAATCTCAGGTACGGCACAGGGAAAGGAGAAGGCATGAGAGCAGAAGCAGGATTCCAGTTTCACAGCGACGGGTAAGATCCCGTTCGCCCCTGGCTTATCATAGGAGGCAGGAAGTTGTCGAGTCATCTGATTGGGGCACTCTGGATAGGCATACGGGGGTGAGGGGGAGGACCAGAAGGTCTAGATCCCCTGAGAGGAGGAACTACAGGGATAAAGAAAGTACAAGTGGAAGGGATATTAGTCATGGCTGTGAGTCGGTGCATCAAGAGAGCAGGAGTGAAGTTGTAGCTGGAAGGGAGACTGCAAAGGTTCCTGGTAACACAGAGTATTGTGGCAAGTTCAATGCCTAAAGAGAGTGTATCTGGGGACGTTAGGTGTGAATCTGTTTTGAAAGGTTTGAAGGAGCTGGTTGCACAGTTGGAATGTGGTCAGCAGAGTAGTACGAGTGGGGTTGTTGGTTCGTCGGGCCTTGTAGGTGTTTGGGTGTCTCAGAGTGTGGCGTCCGGGGTGGGGACTTTGGAACAGTCCGGTTCGGTGCTGTCAGGCAATACAAGTGCCAGTAGTGTGGTTAGGGTTTCGGAACAGGCTTTTAGGCGGCCGTGTTTATGCTCTGTTGGTCCGTTGGGGATCCATTTGTCTAAGGAGGTCAAGGAGAAAATATTGAGGTGTGAGTTTGTGGAAATTTTTTCCCTGCTCCCGGTGCATCAGTTTATTGATATTAAAGAAGATTCTAAAGGAGATTTGGCTAAGAGGAAAAGGAGCGTAAGAAAAGATTTAGAAAGTTGCCCAAGACACTGTCTAATTGGTCTAAAGCTTTCTGTACCTTGGCTAGTGTTGTGGGAGAGAAGAACCCTGAATTATGTTCTTCCTTGTTCTGTTATTCGGATAAGGTAGCCGGGGCCTGCCGTACATATGGAGGCATTGCTTGGTGGAAATATGACGAACAGTTTCGGCAGAGGATGGCTGTTCGTCCTGAGATGAGGAGGGACGATAGGGATATGGGGATTTGGCTGGAGCTCTGGTCAGCCCTTTCGGGGGCAGTGGTCCCGCTCCCGGATCTTCAGCAGTGGCCTTTAGAAAAGGGCTCTGTTTTCAATTCAATGAAGGTTCGTACAAGTTCGGCATGGCTTGTAAATACAAACACGAATGTTCCTATTGTGGAGGAAACCACTCGGGTTCCAGGTGTTTCAAGAAAGCAAAATCGATTGGAAAAGGGGATGGGGCTCTTTCGAGCCAAGACACCAGTGAGAATAGAAAGGATGGCGCCATGGTTAAAGCGGTACGGTAGGCGTAGGGGTAAGGCTGAGGATGCGGAGGTTCTTTTGGCTGGTTTTGGTTCTGATTTCCATATTCCTTTTATAGAGGCTGTTGGTTCTGTTTTTTCGGGTAATTTGAAATCTGCGAATAACTTTCCCGGGGTGGTGGCAGCAAAACTCCAGAAGGAGGTTGCGTTGGGAAGGATGGCGGGTCCATTTCGGGACCCTCCTTTACAAAATTTGCGGGTGGTCCCCAAGAAGGTTCCAAATCAATTCAGGCTAATCCACCATTTGTCGTTTCCTAAGGGGTCTTCAGTCAATGATGGGATTGATCCTGAAGTATCAGCAGTGAGGTATGCTTCTTTTGATAAAGCTTTGGACTTGGTTAGGGAAGCTGGTCACGATGCCTTGTTGGCCAAGGTAGATATTGAATCTGCCTTTAGGCTCCTTCCTGTTCACCCTTCGTGTCACCATTTGTTGGGATGTTTCTTTGATGGGTCATTTTTCATGGATCTATGCTTGCCGATGGACTGCTCTATTTCCTGTTCTTTCTTTGAAAAGTTCAGCTGTTTTGTGGAATGGGTGGTGAAGCAGCTTTCTGGTTTGTCCTCCATTATTTGGATTACTTTTTGTTTGTCGGCCCGGCAGGTCAAGAAGCTTGTCAGGTTTTGATGGATTCCTTTTTCTCTGTGGCCTGGGATTTTGGTATTCCTGTGGCTGTTGAAAAGACTGAGGGTTCTTCTTCGGTGCTCAGTTTTTTTTTAGGCATATGTATTGATTCTGTTTTGATGGAATGCAGGTTGCCTGAGGACAAGATTGTAGATTTGGTCCGTACTATTGATGGAGCGTTGGTGAGGAAGAAATTATCTTTGAGAGAGATTCAGTCTCGGGTTGGGAAGTTGAACTTTGCTTGTAAGATAATCCCGGTGGGGAGGATATTTTGTAGAAGATTGTCTTTGGCTACGGTTGGTGTTAAGCTTCCTCATTTTAGAATCCGTTTGTCGTCTGATCTTAAGGAGGATTTGAGAGTCTGGAGAGTTTTTTTGGCTGATTTTAATGGAAGGTCTTTGATTCAGGTTCCAGAGGTCCCGAACCAAGAGTTGCATTTGTTTACTCATGCGGCAGGGGCCCATGGTTTTGGGGCTTTATTTGGTCGTAGATGGTGTGCGGGTCCCTGGCCTGAGTCTTGGGCAGTTGCTGGACTTACATAAAACTTGGTCTTTTTGGAATTGTTTCCTTTGGTAGTGGCTATAAAAGTGTGTGGCAAGGAATTTGGTAACAGGAAAGTGATTTTCCATTCAGACAATATGGGGGTGGTTTGTGCCATTAACCGTTTGTCCTCCAGTTCTAAGCCGGTGGTGGGTTTACTCAGAATGTTTGTCGTTGAATGTTTGAGACACAACATATATTTTAGGGCTGTTCATGTGCCTGGGAAGGGGAATGTAGTGGCTGATGCTCTCTCGTTTTCAGTGGAAGCGGTTCTGGGACGTGGCACCGGAAGCCGAGAGGATCGGAACTCCTTGCCCGGACGAAATGTGGCATCTGAACTTCCTCGATTGCCGAGGTTAGCTGGGGGAGCCGTAGCTCCGGGTACTTGGAGGGCTTATGTTGCTGTATGGTTTCAGTAGTTAGATAGGTTAAAGTCAGTTAAGGATCCGGTAAGTGATGTCAGTATCATGCTGGATTGGATTGAGGAATGGAAAAAATGTAAGTTGTCTCGTTCTATGGTATAGCGTAAGATGGCTGCTTTATCATTTTTGTTTAAAATATTGTAGTGGGAAGATTTGACGAAGAATTTTGGTATACGCATGGCAGTTAGAGGTTTAGTTTGTGGTAAGGGTTCAGTGGATAAGAGGCGCCTTTTGGGTTTTTTCGTTGTTGAGGAGTTTGGTGTTAGCACTTCCGGGTGTATGTTTTTCGCCTTTTGAAGTGTTGTTATTTTGGGTGGCCTTTTTATTAGCTTTCTTTGGAGCTTTTAGAGTTTCAGAGTTGGTAGGAGCAAACAGGAGTGGTAGCAGAGGTTTGAGGATTTTGTGGTTAAGGAAGTCTAAGACGGATCAGGATGGAAAAGGATCTTGGATCAGGTTGATGAAGGTTGGGGGTGAGTGCTGCCCGGTCACGGAAGTTAGAGAGTTTTTGAAGGTTCGCAGGGGTTGTGGTGTTGGTCCATTGTTGTTGCACGAGGATGGGTCGTCTTTGTCTCATTTCCAGTTTGGTGCAGTAATGAAGAAGACACTTTCTGCAGTAAGCATGGATGGGAGTGAGTTTGGCTGCCATTCCTTTAAGATTGGTGCAGCAAAGGAAGCTAGGAGTTTGGGTTTGAGTGATGGTGTGGTGAAGAGGATTGGGAGATGGAGATCTGATTGTTTTAAATTGTATATTAGACCTGGGTTGGCGTTATCGTTGTTTTTTTTGTTTTAGCAGGTCTGCTCCACTGTTTGATTGTGGGCCATTCGTACATTTATTGGGCAAGGAAGGCAGCGGCAGTGAAGGATTCAGGGACCCAGTTAAATTGTTCAGCAGACCAAGTGGTTATTAAATGGTTTGGGGTGCGCGGGATAAGGTGGGACCAGGTGGTAGGTCAGGTTATTGGTAAGGCCAGGTTATTTCGCCCTCCTGATATCTTGGTAATTCATGCGGGTGGTAATGATCTGGGCTTCATGGCCCAGAAGGATGTGATTGATAGGATTAGGTGGGGTCTGGGTAGGCTAAAAGAATTGTTTCCTCACCTTTTATTGGTTTGGTCGGACATTGAATGTTGGCTTTGTTGGAGATCGGCTTGGGATACCAAAAGGTTGGATGCTTCTAGGAGAAAGGTTAACAGGATGGTCACTAGCTTTGTGGCTAAGTTGGGGGTTTTGGTATCCAGCAAGTAGAGTTTGAGGGGGAGTCCGGAAAATGTTTTTTCTTGAAAGATGGGGTGCACCTCAATGAGGTTGGACTCCACCTTTGTAATTGTAATCTCAGCGAAGGGTGAAAAAAGCCTTAACCCTGTGGGTTTGTGCTTGAAGGTAGTTGGTGCAGTGGTGGGGTGCTATCCTTAAAAGCTTAATTAATTGTTTGAGCTGGCACATCCTCATGTATGGGAGAGGTTATTGATGGGGGGTGCCTGGCGGAGGGCCAGTGGAAGGCACGTGATGTGGATTGGGGCAAACACCTTTAAGTGAAGTTTAGTTTTTTTTAAGGTTTAACTTCATTTAATTTTATTTTAAATGTGGGCTGTGTTTGTGTCATTATTTTAAATATAATAAAAATGTGGGGTCATTAGACACACTCTTGTAGCAAAACAGAATGAAAAATTCCTTACTTTATTAAAATGTGAATCACTATATATAGCAGAAGTCAATCATTTTAAACTGACTAGGACAATTTAAAGAAAGGCTGGTCCTCTCAGCAAACAACTATCTTATTGTAAAGTAACAAAGTACTGTAAAGCTTTGCTCTTTTTAAATACTACAAAATAAAATCACTTTGCTGTAATTTTACCTTTAAAACATTTTTGTAGTAACACACAATTTTAAGCCTAAGGTAAATAAATTTACCATCACCCATGAAACTCTACGGAAATGCAAATTTATACAGACAAAGTCCATCTGAAATACAGGTTTTCCAAACCATGCATTTTCTTCAGAAGCATTTAAAAAAATATATGCATGATCTAACCTGTAAAAATTCTAAAATTAAATCAACAAATCTGATTCCTGCAAAACTAATTGACATGTGGATTTGTCTACAACTTTGTGGCCGCCAAAATGTGGTTATTAAAAATGTATATTTAGATTTTTTTATTTAAACCACTAAATATATAATATAATAATATAATATTTTTAATATAATATCTATGAAAAAAACACACTAAACCATTACCATTAAGTTAAGTGAAATAAACACGGTAAAAGGGTCTCCATTGTTTCCAAAAACATTATTAGGAATCAATATAGGTTAATAATAAAATAAATATTTACAGGTATATATACACATATATTTTACAGCAAAACAGTCCAAATAATTAATACAGGGCAACTAGCTACCACATCCCCAATTTGTGCAACACTGCTAAAATAATCACATAATTTTATCCAAGGAATACTGTATACTTAGCCACATTCTCCAATGTGTCCAATATCAGACATCTTCAGCAAGAGAGTATAAGAAAAAAAAGAGAAAGTGTTTCCCAATTTTATTCTCAATTCAAAGGGGTTTGGTCTACCACATGCCAGTCAAGCCTAATGGGAGTATCTTTAATTTAACACCTAGCTCAGACAGAGAAAGGTGTATCTGGGGGGGAAGGGATTTTAAAACCAGCTATGTGAATGCCAGGGATAAAATCTGTGAGCTATGTTACCACAGGCTGTATAGTTGATTCATTGCCTTGCTCTATTTAAAAAACACTACATTCAATCATAATGATATCATGTATCACACCCCCTTGAAACCTACTGGCTATTTGGCCATAGAATGGAACAAGTGGGAGGTATGAAGTCAATTGACGATTTGATACACAACATTAGTACAATATATCTAGTTTGCCAAGTCAATACAAAGCATCAAAAATTAAATATAATTATATATACATACATTAAATTAAAAAACGGGGGGGGGGGGGGCGCGGAGTTAGCCTTTGCACAGACAGGACGTGTTTCCACAAAGCTCCTCTTTAATGGACACCTTTTTACTATTTTTTCCCTAAATATGTGACTCCATAATGATATGACCCTGCATACTTTGGGACTATATATATTTTGCAATTTGAAGGAATCGATAAACTGCTACTCTGAGGCCAGGATTAGCTTCAAACCTTTCTACTAACATCGGGCAGCTCGAGTACGGCTCTTAATGTCTACGTGGGAAACGACAGTGCGACAGGGTCTTGAACTCTGCTTCCAGAGAATTGAGCAGCATTTGACGGCTGAGATAATTTCTGTATTCGCAACGGCTATTTGCGACGAAAACAACCTAGTACAACACAGTGCAGATAAGGTGGAGGGTGAGAGGCAGCTGACCTGGTCTGCGGGAAACTACCTCACAGACACTAGACTCTTCTGCCTGCATTGGAGCCGATAATAACTGCAGGAGCTATCCCTCCCTGAGCCCTACACTTGGCTCTCAGGAGACACACAGTGAGTTGTCTCTGAACTGTCCGGTTAAGGTGACCTATACCCAGGGGTCCGAGAAGGAACTTGGAGAGAACTGTACAAGTCCGGAGGTGCTTCTGATTGAACTTACCACAGCCGGATTATCAGATGGCGCTGCGAGATGTCCTTCGGCTACTCACGCTGACACAATGCCGATAAAGGTTGTGGATCTTGTACATTTAGGAGAGCGGCTGCAAATGGCTGATGGTAAAAGGAAGCTCACACGCATAGCACACAGCTCTGCAAGAATGGAGACTTTACAGCCACTGCCCTATCCACTTTACATTGGGCTCCAACGGGGACGCTTAGGAGTCGGATAGAGTTAAAGAAAATATGAAATCCCACGCCATCCATTCTATCTGGGACCTATATCTCACAGTAACTTGGACATTTAGATGGTTGCGAAACTGGCATTGGTATGCGAACACAGGACTATTTATTAGAGACTACTGCTATAATCTAGTTTGTTAATACTTGGTTGTGTTGCATGACACACAAAGTTTTCGTTTTCACAATTCTATTGGGAGGGGTTGTGAGGTCCCTAAATCAGGGACACAACTCAGATGTACTGCACATACGTCTGGCGCATAGTAATTTACACGTTTTATAATTAAGTTTTCATAACCATGTGTATGCATATTATAGCAATTGCTGGGTTTGTAATCCTGTAACATGAACACTACAATAGTTTGAGCTATTAGTCTTGCTAGATACTACCGGTATAGCCATGCTCAATCTCACAAACTAGATTAGGTCATAAATGTACTGGAAAGATCAATTATAGCCTTTGACACAGCTATGCATGTTAAAATACTATTTAGATGTGGAATAGTCTATATATACATTTATTCTGTTATGGTGAGGTTATATTTTGAGCATTGCACTGTTGGTATGCGCTCTCATGATGGTTACCCTTAGTTTGCCTGATTCTCTTTCCACCATATTCTTAGGTTTATGAAGCTTAATATAAGCCTAATAATGCTCATTCACTCATAACTTTATACACATGTTTTTTACTTCTGTCTTTTTTATTGCCATTTATCTATACCACTTTGTGTCCTTAACATATATGTCCTGTTAAAAGTGCTATTTTATATATTGTGAAGTCCAGGTTATGCAGGACTAAACACCTCTTACCCGTCCTATTGGATCTCTACTACATAATAGTCAGCTCCTTTTATATACACTCTAGGCATTTATTAGCTAGTGTTAACTATAAACTATTGGTTTATGTAAGTGAATACCAGAATTGGAGCTACTATATAATAATAGTGGAGCTAGGTTTGAGACATGGTAAATGGCTTATACTTTTTCTGCTGAGCTGCCTGCGGCCGAGGTAGCCTAGCGAACATGCTATATAGACACTGATATAGCCTCATATAGAAGTATTTTAGATACAAAATTATAATAGATTATTTATGTCTCAGTCTTCTTAAATTATGCTCCCTTACCAACCTGAACATATATATACAACTACATTCTGATCTTTTGAATACAATGCCAATAACTAACAAACTTATTGAAACAGAAAAGATAAGGGAGGTATCTCCCCTCATCCTTTCCTACTCTGTCTGTCAGGGTGGGTCATACCCAACATCCCTTTTCCGACTGTGTCCGGTGAGGACAATTATCCCTGGGGGGAGATACCACCCGCACTCCTTAGTCTTGGAGCTTTATTGTAAGGTAATATATTAATACATAGCTCTCAAGTATTGTGGGAATACTGTGCCTACTTTTGTGTCAACACAGTCCTAAAATCTTATTGTCAGATCCGCCCCCCACAACATCCCCCCCACTCCCTTTTCCTCTCCTCCCAGTCATTACCAATGTTTCTACTGAGCATTTATACTTGATCATTATCCTCCCCCCCCCCCCTTTCCACATGTATACCATTGGGCTCCCGTCGTGAGCATAAGAAAATAAACCTATAGCACTCCCATCCTTAGATAAGGGAAATATACCCTATAGAAATATCTGTTTATTGTTCTTTATATTATGGAAAATAGCGGTACACATAGGCTGGTAATTATAATTGGAATGTTATGTGTGCCCCCCCCCCTCTTTTCTCTACACCAGTGAGCTTACTACGTAAGCGAAGGAAAATATGTCCTATAGCACACTTACTACTGTTTTTCATTTATGTCTATGCTTACTAATGATCTGGGTGTGAATATAATATTAATGTGACATACTATATATTTATTTCAAATTTCCTCATTATTTCTTCAATTTTGATATTACTATCCCCAACTACTTGCACTATTTATATTTATGGCTCAAGAGTAGTCATTGTTTGAAATGGGGAATAGCCAAATACAAAAAATAAAAAGGAGGTTACAAACTAAATATATAGGGTAATAATTATATATTGCTGTACCTATGTTTCAGAGTCATATTGCATCTCTATGTTGTAAAGTTCAAGATGTATACTGTAGAACAGTTTCCATTATTATATTGTCTCAATGCAAAATATTGTATTATGACTATATTGCAACCTTGCTTTTGTTGATATTTTATATAACCTCAATAAAAATACATTTAAAAAAAAATAATTAAAAAACGTAAAATAAAAACACTTTATCATTAGCACTAGCCAGCAATAAGACGTATACATATAACGTGCACAGAGATTTACCTAAGGATACACACCAGCCATATATAAGGGATATCTATTGCGTGATATAAAAAAGGTGATAGAAAATAGGTGATAAAAAACAACTCAAGTGGAGAGAAATATTAACAGAGAGAAAATTAATGAATAATAATAATTATTATTATAATTATTAGTATAGAGGCGAATTTTACCCTACTATGGGTGCAATGTTAACTATGTGATTAAGTATGGTGTCTAGCAATAATATACTAATGTGATGACAAGTAGCAAGTTCAACTGAAAATAAATAATATAGAACTAACCATAATAATAAATATAAATATATATATGCTAGAAATAGAGGTTATAAATGCACTTAAAAATAATCCAATACAAACCACTGAATCATAAAGGCTAAAAATATGGCCAAAGTAACTCAGTGCCTCCTTGAATGCAGGATATGGTCATCTAAAACCCAACTTATGTGATATTTAATGGTCAGATGGCAAATGTGTATTGAACCCCAACATCATAAGTAATATATGTAATGTACATAAAAACTGCCCAAATACCACATATGGTGGGCATGCCCCAAAATACAAACATTCTGGACATCTACCATATTATACATGCAAAACACGATAGGCACTCCTCTACCTTCTGACCCAACAATATTCCTGTTTCACAGGTATCCCAAACTTAAATCCAAACTACATGTTAAATTGTTACAGATAATGATAAATAGTGCATGTGATGAGAGTGGGAAGTGACGTCACCAGATGGGGGCTTGGTTTAGGGGATTGATTGTCTATGTCGCAGTTACCAAGTTAGATGTGTTGCACAAGCTGCATACTTCTATGCTCTGCAATAAAATAGCGTTGTACCTTCTATGCTGTGTCCTGCATCTCATGACATGGTGTCAGAAGTACTTGCCTGCGCTTCTGTTTCCTGATTAATGACGATGTCGAAGTGTACCCCACCTGAGTCTTTTGATTTCTCTCAACCTGCAGCTTGGCCCACATGGCGTCAGCGGTTTCAACGCTTCAGGATTGCTTCCAAGCTGGACAAGGAGAGTGGTGAAGTACAAGTTAATTTTCTTTTATACTCTATGGGGAAAGATGTGGAGCCAGTGTTCAATGCCTTTACTTTCGAAGAAGGGGAAGAATTTGACTTTGAAATAGTTATGAACAAACTCAGTGCTCACTTTGTGCCCAAAAGAAATGTGATTCATAAGAGGGTTGTTTTCACAAACGTGCTATGCATGTGGGAGAATCTGTGGAGTCATTTGTGCGCAGCCTGTATGAACTAGCTGAATTCTGTGAGTTTGGTGTTGCTAAAGAGGAGCAAATCAGAGACAGAATAGTCATAGGAATTGCAGATGCTGAAGTCTCACTGAAGCTACAGTTGGAGGCTGATTTAACATTGGATGGGGCTATTAGGATGGCCCGCCAGAGTGAACTGGTGAAAAAGCAAAGTGCTGATCTGAGGTCCGAGAGTATTGTGGATGAAGTGCAGCAGTTCAGAAAAGCTGCTAGTGAAAGGCACAATGTGAGCGGTAGAACGAGGGCAACAGATAGGCCCAGAAGCGGATGGGCGCAGCATGCCCGCTGCACGCGGTGTAACTGTACCCATGATCAGAGTGTTGTATGCCCTGCTAAAGACAAAAGATGTAGAAAATGTGACCGAATGGGCCATTTTGAAGTGGTGTGTAAAACTGAATACATTAAGGAGATGCAGGTGGATAGTGACCAGGAGGGTCAAGAAGTGTCCTTTGTAGGGTCTGTTTTTGAACGGTCTGGTTCAGATGAAGATTGGCAGGTTACTCTTACTGTAATGGATGCCAAAGTTGCCTTTAAGATTGACACAGAATCAGACATCACTGTTATGTCCCTTGCAGCATTTATAAAACTGCCTCGACAGCCTCAGCTGGCGAAAGTTAAAACAAAAGTTCATAGTCCTGGTGGCCGCATCGATTGTGCGGGGAAATTTCTTGCCAGCTGCGAGTACAAGCAGAGGAAATTCACCATGTGGGTACATGTGATTAGAGGTCAGTGTGTTAACAACCTATTGAGCAGAAAAGCAGCCTGTGGTTTGGGCTTGGTCGCCAGATTGAATGAGATTTCAGAAGACATGTTTGGTGAATTGGGCCTACTGAATTGCAACCTAGTCCGAATATCACTTAAAGGTGACGCAGTCCCATACAGCATTACCACTCCTCATAGAATTCTGTTCCCGCTCATGCCTCAAGTGGAGAAGGAACTTCTGCGTATGAAGAATATGGGAGTTATTGAAGAGGTTGTTGAAGCAACTGACTGGTGTGCCCCCCATTGTGCCTGTTGCGAATAAAAATGCGAAGGTACGCATCTGCGTAGACTTGAAAAGGCTGAATGAGGCGGTAAAGAGAGAGATATGTGCTGCCGACACTTGAAGACATAGCTCCGAAATTGGCCGGGGCGAAGTTCTTCTCTACACTGGATGCTTCCAGCGGCTTCTGGCAGATACCTCTAGATCCAAAGTGCCGCAAACTGACTACCTTCATTACACTGGTAGGTCGGTTTTGCTTCTGCAGACTTCCCTTCGGGATATCCTCTGCTCCTGAAATCTTTCAAAGAGAGATGAGTTCTCTCCTAAGGGACCACAAGGGCACGGCAGTCATCATGGACGACATTTTGGTGTATGGGTTTACATTGGAAGAACATGATCAGCGATTGAGCTGTGTGCTGCAGACCATTAGAGAGTCCGGGCTGAAATGAAATAAGGAGAAATGCCATTTTAGGAAGGCTGAGTTATGTTACTTTTGGCATATTATCAATGGGGATGGCATCAAGCCGGACCTTGATAAAAGCCTTGCTATTGAACAGATGAAAAGTCCTTCTGATGTACATGAGCTGAGACAAATATTAGGCCTTGTGAATTATGTGGGCAGGTTCCTTCCAGACCCCTAAAGAAAGATGTTGCCTGGGTCTGGGGACCTTCACAGGAAGAATCTTTTGTGCAGGTCAAGTCCCTGCTGGGGTCTGCCCCAGTGTTGGGGTTCTACGACCCTTCTAAAAAGACTGTGGTTAGTGCTGATGCAAGCAGTTATGTGTTAGGGGCCACCCACCTGCAGTTGAATGAAAACAAACTACAGCCCATCGCCTACTGTTCCCGTACACTGACGGCTGCTGAGTCGAAATACGCCCAAATTGAGAAAGAGTGTCTGGCTGCAGTTTGGGCCTGTGAGCGCTTCCAGCTTTACCTAGTGGGTTTAGAGAAATTTAGTCTGGAGACTGACCATAAACCGCTAGGGCAGCCTGGATGTCTTTAAGTTCTTACCAGTCAGAAAGGTTGCAGCTCACGGAACTGGATGGGTTGGTGCTGTTCCAGGGCCGCATTGTTATTCCTGTTAGCATGCGGCAGGAGATGTTAAGCAGGATTCATGATGGCTACTTGGGCATTACAAAGTGCAGAGAAAGGGCAGCTTACAGCAGTATGGTGGCCTAGGACCAGTTCTGATTTCGCAAGCCATGTGTCAAAATGTGCCTTTTGCCGGGAACGCCGGCCTACTCAGAGAAGGGAGCCCTTGATTGCTACTCCGCTTCCTGCAGGCCCGTGGCAGAAAATAGCTGCTGATTTGTGTGAACTGCACGGTAAAAAGTAACTAGTCGTGATTGACTACTATTCCAGGTATTTGGTGATTGCACCCTTGAATGAGATCACAAGTCAAGCCGTTATCACTCGTCTCAAGAGCTTGTTCGCCCGGTGGGGCATACCAATGGAGTTAGTGAGTGATAAAAGAATGTAGTTTGCTTCCACGGAGTTCAGTTCTTTCAGCAGTGAATATGATTTTGTCCATTCTACGTCGAGTCCACATTACCCGCAGGCCAATGGAATGGCTGAAAGGGCAGTTCAAACAACAAAGTTCATTTTGAAGCAATCTGAGCTGTACCTAGCCCTCTTGTCCTATAGGGCGACTCACATTCAAGCCACGGGTTTTAGCCTCGCACAACTGATGCTAGGACGTCAGATTCGCACCACTTTACCCTCTGTGGGTGTCTTCCAGCCAACTAGCTCTGTTCCTCGGGACGAGGTCCATAGGAGGGATGAAGAGGCTAAAATGGGCTATCGATTCTTCTTTGACAGGAAACACTCTGTGAGGCCCTTGCAGGAGCTGAATGTGGGGCAAAGTGTCAGAGTTAAACTGGATAATGAGAAGAAATGGAAGACACCTGCTACAGTAATTGGACGCTCTCCAGAACCAAGGTCTTATGTAGTCCTTACTGATGGAGGGACAGTCACACGTCGAAATCGAAAACATCTTCAGCCAGTACCTGAGAGTTTGGGACTGGATGCCTCAGTACCACTGCCGGTGGGATCCCCTGTTTTAAGAGGGGTGCCTTCCCTTCAGCAAGATCACAGCGGGACACTTCTTTGCTTCCAGCAAACTCTCAATCACCTTCTTCTGTATCAGAGGACAGTTCATGTAAAATAACATCAAGTGGAAGGGTGGTGAAACTTCCAGCTCGATATCGGGATTAGCACTAGTTAGAGCAGTGACCAGAAGAATGGGCAAAATAATACCATGGTCACTGTGGACTAGGGTAGTCTACCCCAATGTTCAAGTCAGTATTGTATTTCATGTTGTTTATGTATATTCTCTTTAACTTGTTATTTGATGTATACTAAACAAAACTATTTCTGTATGCTTCTTGTATACCTTGTTATTTAATGTATTCAAAAAGAAAAAAAAGTGTATGCTTTGTCCTTTGAAAAGGGGGAAGATGTGATGAGAGTGGGAAGTGACATCACCGGATGGGGGCGTGGTTTAGGGGATTGATTATCTATGTCACACTTACCAAGTTAGATGTGTTGTACAAGCTGTATACTTCTATGCTCTGCAATAAAATAGCGTTGTACCTTCTATGCTGTGTCCTGCATCTCATGGCAGTGCACAACAACTTATTTCACGAATGTGGAAAAAAAGAGACAATTCCCACCCTACAAATGTGGTTACATGAAACACAAATCAATCTTAAATTAGAAAGGTACCACTATCTCATAACAAACACGCTCGACATGCATGCAGAAATAATGTTCCTATGGGACACAAGACCCACATAACCACCCTTGCAACACCCACACTATAATACCTTATGCACGGCACAAAAAAAGAAAAATACCTCCCTTCTAACCACTATAATAATAAACACTAGTCAGAATACATGGATCCCCCTAAACACTGACGTTATCACAAGGTGGCATATTGCAATATTACAAAATAAACTGTTTAGTTCAAGCCTATTCATACCCTTACATACTATATATTACATGGAAATTTTTGTTTATTGTTATTAATTTTGTTTATTATAAAAATATTGGAAATTTGCAAATAAGAGTACAATGGGTAACAAGAAGTACACAATAATAAAGTCCAAATTGCAGTAGTATACCTTTGAACTTTTATATGAACTCACAAATATAGACTGCAATCGGACTCAATCTGGACTGAATAACATGATTTACATGTGTTTACTTACGAACTTGAACCCCAATGTGATTAATGTTTATACCTTTGCCATTGCTTCGGTTCTTTTCTTTTTGACTCATGTATGCTACAGGTTGAAATAAACTCTTTTTCCTTTAGGAAAAAAATAAAAATGTCCAAATAGTGTATAGGTGAAATACTAACAACCAACTAATCATATATTAAGTCATTAAAAGGCCTCCAAATCCACGTTTATGTTAAGCCTTAAAGAGTGAAGGATCTTAAATAAGTGGATCCAATAGGTCTCCCTCTGTCTCAGGAATCTATTATAAATATGTGATTTGGGTATACCCTCAATAGGTTTAATTGTATAGCAGTCTGGATTACGATTATGTTTAAAATGACAATGTCT
Organism: Bombina bombina; assembly: GCF_027579735.1. Taxonomy (NCBI): domain Eukaryota; kingdom Metazoa; phylum Chordata; class Amphibia; order Anura; family Bombinatoridae; genus Bombina; species Bombina bombina. The sequence continues at coordinate 920,330,449 of NC_069499.1, forward strand.
AACTACACTATGTGATTTACTATTTTTAATGATGTTACAATAATGTTCTGACCATCTGTGACTAAGGCGCCTTATCGTGTGACCTACATATTGGACCCCAAATTAGCAGGACAACAAATAAATCACATATTGGGACGCACAGGTTAGATGACTTTGAATCTGATGGACTTTCTTGTTTGCGGAGGAATAGAAAGAGGTCTTATTATGCTCAATGTGGGCACACATTTTGCAGTTGTGCTCACCCTACATTTATAAGCTCCCTTTCTAATGGTAAAATAAGCATTTTTATTAGGGTGCTTAATGACACTCTTATGTTTTACAACTTTACTCTGCGCTAAAATGTTCTTGAGATTGGGCACTTTTTTAAAAACCGAAGCTCCAAAGCCTCGGCTTGCCTGATTTGCACTGTTAGTGCATCCTCTTTTGTGAGTACCCTGCATCTTCACATAGATGTGTTTAATTGTACTGAGAGATACTGCACCATAATGCGCCTCTTCACCTTTTGTCTGTTAAGACACTGATCGTATTATTTTCAAAGAAACAGAAGATCGTATTTAGAGAAAAGGAATTTTCTTGTGTATCCACTGCCACATTATATAACATTTAATAGCAATCAAATGTTATCTAAGAGAAAATGAAGAAATATATACAGCAGAAAAACAGAAAACAGTATACCAAAATATTTGACAATTGGTTTAAAGTTTGTAATATGTTAGCCAGTATTGCCACATTATATAACATTTAATAGCAATCAAATGGACAAGCCATCTAAAAGAAAATGAAGAAAGATATACTGCAGACAAACAGAAAACAGTATACCAAAAAATTTGACAATCGGTTTAAAGTTTGTAATATGTTAGCCAGTATTGTCAGGTAAAACTTTACTAAACATTGTTCTGTTACACATAAATAATTGCATCACGCCTATGAATGGTTAACGTGGTAGAGCTATAATGAATTGCTATGGGAAAAAAAATGGTTTTCAGAAATGTAGCCGAGTCATACGCTGATTATTCTGCTAAACGTGATTTCCTTACAAGGGAGTAAGTCAGCTTGCAGGGGTTTGAACCATTGACAAATACCAAACAATGATATAATTTCCCTTTATTAAGCAAGCATACAAGTAAAGGAACACATGCACATTCAAACATGTTAGTATTTTTAGCAGAGGATTTATATGCTTCAACAAGAGTTCATTTGATGACAGAACCAGTTCTACAACTCCCAATGGGGAATAAATTGGCCATAAATGAGCTGCTTGGCTCAACTACAGATAAAATAAATTGATATTAGCAGGATGCAAATTTTTTTACCAGATTTTCCAAACATATTATACCATCTTTTCCTAATCTCCCATATAATGGGACATCAAAATACCAAAAGAAAATGCTATGTGTTAAAGCATTTTATTATTGCACTGTTACTTGCATATAACTGTGTTTAATCCCTGTAAAATGTATTAAATGCAAAGTTTAAGTACAAGAGCAACACTGGGACCTACCTGAACTGATCTGGTACACCAATGACAAGAGTCATATGTGTGTAGCCATCAATCACCAGCTAACTATAGTAGAAGAGAGAATTTACTTTTCTAGCTGGACTGAAATCTGTCATTTCTCAAAGAATTAAAGCCTGAAAATATAATAGAAAATCAACATTTAATGTGTTTATATCTGAACTGAATCAGGAACCTACTGAACAATTTTTTTGAGCATCATTTTTGGTTGATTAAAAAATAAAATTTGGGGGGCGGGAGCTAGCCTTGAAAGAGAGCAGACGTGTTCTTTTGAGGCTATCGCTTACGGACGCACCATAAAGTGCTCGACAACACTGTATTATAATCTACCGACTTAGAAACCAGGGCTGCCGAATCCCGCTCCTCCATCTTACCCTGGTAATTGAGCAACATAGGCCAGACCTCATACTACTCTATGAAAATTGATTTCACCTTGCAGCGACATGGAATCCCTGAGCAGATGGGAAAACGTAGTCATAAATAGCATAGAAGATCACTTTACCACAAATTATACAACACTATCTGGAACAAAAAGATTCACAAATCCTACCCACCTCTGCAAGTGTCTGCTCCGTAAATAGTAGAAACAAACCTAATTATCGCGATCCGCCATGTGAGGTGTCTGGTCCGCCTCGCACTGGGTGCTGGAGCTCTTGCCCTGAGATTTCTCCTAATCTTTTCAAGAACCCATACCCAGCACTCTAAGCGGTTCTAAGAGCAGCACTACCACTCTTCTTACAGCGGACGATAGCAGAAAACTGGCAACCCTGACTACATGAATTACTGCTCTTCCTGGAGAGGATTGAAGACTGATTAGTCCCACTACTGGAGTCATAGCTTCTTTCCCATTGTCTCTGCTATGGAAGTTAGGACTGCACAAGGGACTAATGAAGGAAACCAATTTAAACTAGCCTAATTTCCAAAAGATTGGAATGGGTTAAAAACATTATATTAATGGTGGATTCTTCTTTCCCCTGTGCAACTTCCATAACTTTCTTCCTCCCAGTTGATCATTCTTATTTTTTTATACATTTATGTTTATAGTGGCAGATTAATATTTATATAACTCACTTTTGTTGCCCCTCAAGGCTCCAGTTATAATGCATAACTAAGTTTTAGTAATATCACACTGGTTGGCGACCGCTGCTCTAGACCCATAACCCAATCCCTAGTCTTCAAGCTTCTTTATGGTCAACCCTAGTTACCAGGGGTTCATACTAGAGCGGATCCTGCCCGCTGTCTCTACACTCAGAAACCTAGTTCAATCCTAATTTGGTGATTGTGATATATGTCATTTCACTGCTATACAGTAACCACTCAATTGTTTGTTCTTCACTTATTCATGTACAGTTAGCATCTGTGGTTCTCATTTAACACCTATCAATGTACCATACTCAAGTTCTCTGGATATGCTATCTACAAGTCACCATTCTATCTTCTATTTTCTTCTTAAAATGGGGAGAGTTCACAGCTGCATTCATTACTTTTGTGAATACAGAACCTGGCCACCAGGACAAGGAAAAGAAACCCCAGCCAAAGGATTAAATAGCTCTCCCACTTCCCTCATCCCCCAGTCATTCTTTGCCTTTCATCACAGGAGGTTGGCAGAGAAGTGTCGGAAGATTACGGAGTAATCTCTTATGGAGGGTAGTACTCTCAGAGATGGGACAGGAGTTATAAGTAGTCCTGTCAGCCTCTCAGTGAGAGCATGGATGAAAGTTAGAGTCCGGAGATGCAAGGAGTCTTTCTGCGAAACCATCCAAACAGCTCCATAAGCAATCAGCGTTTACGAGTTCCACTGCCTGCTTTCTTCACTCAAGTCCATGTCAGAGGCGACGCTACTATCTGTCAAACTTGAAGGACTGTGTTACTGTTCCACGGCATAGATTCCGGTAAGATCGTTTCATTTTCCTTACTCTGTGGGAATATAATGTAATGATAGAACACAGGGTCTCAGTGGGGCTCCTTTATCTTTATGGAATCTAGGGTTAATATCTCCTGAGGGGGGGTATTGAACAGTGGGGGACTTTATAATCATGTTTGTTATGTGATTCTGTCTGCTTATGTGTAGTGATGTTGGGGCTCATGGCCTTTACAGAACATATAGGTTTTTAGAGCTACGCAGTTCTTGATGGAACTGGCACGCTTTTCCTTGGCCTGTGGGTTGCACCTCGTAACCGGGAGTGGTCACGTTTTTGTTTTCCATTTCCGTATTCTTGCCTGAGTGTCGGTAGAGAGGGTCTGTTCTCCACTTGTCTGGGTCACAGGAGTTGGGGGTGTGAGGTTCCATTGGGGGGGTGAGGTGCCAGTTGTTTTTTGCCCAAATTTGCCCGTCAAGTTATGGAGGATTCTGATTTTTCTGACGAGGATTTCTCTGATTCAGATTCTGTTCCCTGCTTAGATTGCACGGAAGCCCGGGAATCCAGCCCAATCATTTATGTTCCGTATGCCATAATAGAGTGCTCTTCTCTCCCTCTGGGGCAAGATTAGAGACCACTGAGCCATCCGCCTCTGAGGATTCTGTGTTCCGTGAGGTGCGTTCCCTGTTTTTTTCTGTTCCTACACAGGCAGTTGTCCCAAATGCCGTTACCCCTTCTCTGGAAGGAGGTTTCTTTTCATCAGAGGTTGCTGCACGGTTGAGCATAGCCATATTGGTGGCGTTGGCGCATTTACAGCTTCTTGAGAGCGAGCGTAGAGCTAATCCGTGTCCTCTTTTACTGGGGGCGCCAGGTGAGACAGACCTTTCCTCTGGGGGAGCGGTTCCCTCTGGGACTTCAGGGATACGGCCGTCAGGATCGGGGCCCTCAGATACCCCGCCGAGGATGAGTTTTACCTTTAGAATCAGTCTGACACACCTGCGTGTACTGCTGAGGCAGGTCCTGGAGGCTAATATTCTGATGGGGAATAGCGCTAGACAAGTGGAGGAATGTGGATCATACTCCTGAATTGTCTTTGGTGTGTATATATTCCCAGTTATGAGTTTTTAAAGAATCAGGTCTCTGACAGGCTGGCCCTGTTAGTGTTTCTATTCCTTTTCTTGGCATTAACCTGCGGATGCGGCCTTTCTTCTTTTGATCCGGTTAGGATGTGTTTCTTTTATTTCCAGAGCTCGAGACTGTTGTACCTTTCCTTTACCAGAAATTTTTCTTTTCTGGGATTTTGATACTAGCGATGTATGGTCGCGATTGTTGTCACAAAAAGAAAATAATAATTAAATAAAAATGTTAAGAAGACAATGTTTGAGCCTTAGAGCTTTTATTGTCTGCTGTTTGTTTAGTTGAGACCTGCTAAGGTTTAGAACTTTCGGTTAACCTTTGAACAGTTCGTTTGTACCCTAGTCAGCAGGCTGGTCCTGGTTGGGAACTGGTGTACTCTGTTCGTTGAGGTTCTATCAGACACTTTGTATCCTTGACAACAAGTTTTACTACAAGTTATTGGGGGGCCCTTCTATCCTTGATATCAGGCTGGTCCTACTTTATATCATCTTGGTGGGGCGTCCGATGTTGGCCAGTCCCTGCATTACTTGCGTAGTTTTGCTGGGGTTAGGAATTCTGCTATGGCAGTACGTTTGTAGTTCCTGAAGTCCTTGGACAGGAACCTAGTGTCCTCCCTTCCGAGAGGGGAGGATCAGACAACTGCATGGAGATCTCCAGTACCTGGTGTAGGGGGCGATTATTCCCCCTAGGGGTACTCGTGAATTGGATTGTCCGATTTTCAGATCTCTTTCGCCAGTGTTTCTCTCCTCTTTTTTTGAGGATGGTTAAGCTTTTCGTTTCCCCTTGCCTTTTGGGGTAGGGCTTCAGTCTTTTGCTTGCGGAGACTAGGTTCTTAGGGACCGTTTTTTGTCCTTGCTATATCCCCTTTTTGAGGGGGATCTGGGGGGTTGTTCTGCAGTTTCTCTTGCAGGCTACCGATAGGAGTTTACCGTTAATTCCTTGAGCTGTAGGTTTTCTGAGGGTTGATCCAGACGGGATCTTTTAAGACTGTCATATCTCTCACTCTTGGCGTTCTGATCTCTTTTGGGTCCTTTCATTTGTCTTTGGACTTTGTGAGTGTTATCTTGAAGGCCTTTTTAGGGCTGAGTGGACTACCACTGGGATACATCATGTGAGATCAGAGCTCAAGACCCCATGGGGGTATGGCATGCATCAAATTTGGTGCAAATTTCATTTTTGGTAACTTTGTGGTTGTTCCGCAGGGTTTCTGGTCTTGATCCGGCACCTGGTTTTGGGGGTCCGGGTTTTTAACCTAGTCCTTGTCTTTGACTTGGCACTTTAGTTCAGTAGCAAGCTTGTTACCCCGGTCCTTGGGAAATCTCCTTGTTCCTACTGGGGCGGTTCTTTTTCTCTCTCAGGAGAGATGGAGGAGTTTTTCCTGGGAATTTCTTTACTGGAAAATTCCTGGTTTTCTTTGGTTTTTCCGTCTATTTGGAAGGATCTGGTCTACTGCGTTGCTCCAGTTGGCTCTTCCTGAGGTAGTTTTCCCTCGTCTAACTCTAGGAGTTCAGTTGGTCGAGGGTTCCTCTTGTCTGCACTATACCCTCCCTTTGGGTTTCTGAGGAGTAATGAGGATAGGTATCTTGGATCTGGAGTTATTCTCTCCGGCTGTCGGTGCCTCCTTACTGTTTCTTTTCCTGAGATACTCGTAGTTGGAGATCCGTTGATACTCTGGGCCTTGTCGATGCAGGGATTCCTGTTAATCTCTTTGTCCTTTGGGATATTGACAGTCGCTTCTGTGATAGGACTGTTCGTTTGAAGTAGGGGTCAGGATTTCTGACTGCTCTGTTTGGGCATACACCACGTATTTTGTCTCCCGAGGGATCCTTACTTGGTTTGGGAGGCCTTGCAGTGGGTTCGGGAACCTTTCCTTAGTGGGTAGTCAGTCCTTCCTTATGGTCAGGGTGTTTTCCTCCCTTATCCCGTTTTCTTGCAGGGGGAAGTTGGTCCGCCCTGCTTTCTGAGTTTTATCTCTTGTTCCTTCCAGGTATGTTCTGGTGCAAGTATGCTAGCTACTCGGTTGGCTAGTTCCTATGGTTTGACGTTTAGTCTGACTGCCTATCCGATGGAAGCCTGCGGCTTTCGTTTGTGGCGTAAACGGATGTTACTATTCCGTTACTGTTCTACTCCCGGGGGGGGTCTGACCTATGGGGGTTCAGTTTTCTCGGTGCTAGTTAGCTGATATGCTAAGGTAGTCTTGTTCTACCTTTTGTCCTTATGGGACTTCGGTTCTTTTACATTGGTTCCTTTTGGATCCATGTAGGAGGTGAGCTGGAATTTTTCTTTCTTTGCACTCCACCGTCGGTAGAGTATTTTCTACGGGACTTTATCCTCTTGCAGCCTAGTAGCTGCTCTTTTTTTTATTTAATCGAGTTATGCTAGGGGCTTCTATCTTTGTTTTGTCCTTGAATATTTGGGGATTGTTTATGGAGGTTTTTTCGGACCTTCTTGTCTGATTCTTCCCTTCTTTCAGTTAGGGAGAATGTGGTGTGGGAGTTGGTTTGTTGTTTCCCTTACCATTGTTCATGGAGAGGTTTTTATTTGTCCAGAATTTTGAGTGATCTCTAACTGGGATCCTTATGGTTCAAATTGATGGGCAGTTACCTTGTCCTCTTTCCATATTTTTGTTCTTCCTGCTTCTGCTGAAGTAGTTTTTTTATCGGGTATCCGGGTTGTGTCAGGCTGTGGTGCCCTCAGTTTTGGCCGCATTTTTGTTCCTGCCCGTTTGCATTCAGTGTCCTCTGTGGGCTTGGGTATTGTTTTCCCAAAAGTAATGAATGTAGCTGTGCACTCTTCACGTTATAAGAAGAAAAACTTAAATTATGCTTACCTGACCATTTTCTTTTCTTCTGAATGGGGTGAGTCCACAGCTCCTGCCCGTTTTTTCTGTGGGCGGCCTTAAATTCTTTTTTCTTTGTTCTTCTGGCACTTTTTTTCACCCTGATATTTCTCCTACTGTTCCTTGTTCCCTTGGCAGAATGACTGGGGGATGAGGGAAGTGGGGGTGGTATTTAAGCCTTTGGCTGGAGTGTCTTTGCCTCCTCCTGGTGGCCAGGTTCTGTATTCCCAAAAGTAATGAATGCAGCTGTGGACTCTCCCCATTCAGAAGAAAAGAAAATTATCAGGTAAGCATAATTTAAGTTTTTATATATAGATAGTCATTTATATTTTGTTCATTCGCCACCAACCTAGTTACTATTTTATCATGGTCCAAAAGTGGCCGTATATATCATTGTTATTATTATTATTATTATGTGCGGTTATTTTATTTTTTCCATTGTGTTATGTGCAAATAATATTGTAAACACTTCTATGTTATTAGACTCTATGGGGCCTATCTATCAAGCTCCGAAAGGAGCTTGACGGCCCGTGTTTCTGGCGAGTCTTCAGACTCGCCAGAAACTGCAGTTATGAAGCAGCGGTCACAAAGACCACTGCTCCATAACCCTGTCCGCCTGCTCTGAGCAGGCGGACAGGAATCGCAACAATTCAACCCGATCGGGTGGGTTGATTGACACCTCCCTGCTGGCTGCCGATTGGCCGCGAGTCTGCAGGGGGCGGCGTTGCACCAGCAACTCTTGTGAGCTGCTGGTGCAATGCTGAATACGGAGAGTGTATTGCTCTCCGCATTCAGGGAGGTCTTGCGGACCTGATCCGCACTGTCGGATCAGGTCCGCAAGACCTTCGTTAAATAGGGGCCAATCTCACTATGAGAGTAGAATGAACATAGCTATATGCCATATTGGCTTTACAATTTATTGTCTGACATGTTATATGCAACTTTTGTAATATTGAATCTTGATGTTATGTTCACTAATACCTCAATAAAAGATTATTCACACACAAAAAAAGAATTCTTGGAGTTTCTATATTATATCATCAGAAAGGAAAAATTTACACAAAAAACTTATTGTGCGGCATCCAGTTAAAAATGTAAAAAGAAACTAGGTACATAAGGAGAGAAAGCACATTTCTTCTTCAGACTATGTTAGTTTTGCTTTGATTTTGGTAATCAGGTTTAAATTATAAGTGCCGGCCCTGTTTAAATATACCACCTTTTTTTTCTATCTCACTCTGAGAAACACTAACAATGTTGTTTATCAGTAGTAACTACTTTTTAGTTTCCAATTTGTGGGCGTTTTATTGAAATATGCTAGATGGTTCCTTCTTCAACTATGAGAATGGTTTTAATATTTTTAGGGTTTAAGTTTTTCCTCTCATGAGAAATGGAATGCTGTCTTGGGTTTGAAAGCACTGGATATCGGGAAGCTTTCTTTCTGAATTAGCAAACCATCAGGAGGCTGGATTTATTTATTACTTAGTGCTCTATTTATCAAAGCTTTAACTAGCTATCTGCCTGTGTTTGCATGTCGAACTACGCATGTAATAAAGCTTTCGGATTTATCAAGCTATGGACCCTATTCAAAACAATGTTTTTTTCAATTACTATGTGTATTTGGCAACAGATCAATTTAGCCTATGCCTTTCTTGTCGCGAACAACATAGAACACAGTAGTCTGGAAGTCTGTCTGAAATGAGTCTCCTTAGATCAAGTCACATAGCCAGTGTATACCAAAAATGTGTATTCTGCACCAGTTCTTTTGATTACCATAGATAATATGTATATAAGAGGGACCAGAAAAATAAATCACATAACTTTTATAGCTTTGAGTATGGAAGTATTTACAATTGTAGCAATCTTACTACTACTAAGGGGCCGTAGATGGGTTGCTGTTAGGTTACGTCATCAAGGGGTGTACATAACCTATTGGAGCTCACTGAGGTATTTATACAGCATCAAGTTTTGATATTACATTATATACCTTTACCAGGATGAATCCTTTTTAAGGGTTTTAGATTTACACTTAACAATTTAGAGGAATCATGTGTGAAAAGAGGATGTTGATTAGAGTGTGCACAAATGATTGTGTTGTCTTAGGATGTTTTTGATTTGATGATTTAGAGGAGTAAGTTTCTCTGCATACACTGTGTTCTTGTCATTTTTTATTTATATTTGTCTTAAACCAAGAATGCATAAAATACAGAAAGATCAAAAAAGAAATGTTATAATCTGTTGCGCAAGAAGTATAAAGAATTTTGCTAAAGGTGATGTATAACATTAAAACTATTTTTAATAAAAAAATGTGTATAGGCATACAATTTTAACAAATAGCCATCATAAAAGAACCCATACATAAATGAAACAAAAAGAGTTAATACAAGAGTGAGAATCCAATGTTCAGTGATCGATTTAGGCATTTCTGCCGTCAGTGAAATCCTTGCACTCAAGATGTGAATGAAAGATTTCTATGAAATCACACAAAAGAGACCCCCACATGTGTAGAATACAGTATATATAGGCAGCTTATCTGCGATTTTCTAGCGTTTGTGTGCTGGTATCTTAGCTCCTCTTTCTCCCTGGATCAATGAACATTCAAATCAAATACTGATGTCCTCACATGCAATAATGTGTGTATAGTTTTAAATTATCAAATCTCAGACCACATATAACAAAAATCAGAGTTTTAAGTTAGTAGTGAAAACTACTGATCAAAATATTTTGGCCACACCCTCTGGCCTTTTCCAAGATAACAGCAAACATACACTCTCTGAATTTAAATCTCAGCTCAACCAATCATCATAGAAATAACTTCAGAAGCATACCTGAGAGGAGGCTTCATTGATTTTCTTATTCGAAAGAACACTTAGTAGCAGCCAATAGAGATGAAATTATGTATTACAGACATGTCGGCAAACCAATTAGTTCTCCACCGATAAGATGCTTTATTCGTTCACTTTTAGAATTAAATGTTCTTGTTAGCAGTATAGGAACTGTCGGTGGCTGCATCAAAAATATATAAAATATGTTAATGTTATTATTAAAGTAATAAAATACATAAAATAAAAATATATGTTTACTAGTGGCGATATAGAAAATGCCACGGACTACATTGAAGATATTAGAAATATGTAGTCTTTTTAATAAAGAGATAGATTTCATGCAAATATTGGAAAGCGTCAATGTACAAATGTTTACTTTAAGCAATGATACTTTACATAAATCTAGATTTCCACATTTAGAATTAATAAACATTTTTTTGGATATGTGTCTTAATGCATATATAAAATTGTATGCATTTTATATAACAAAAGTTCAACAAAGATGTTCTTGGATAAAACAGAATAACTTTATTTGAAAGATAATACAGCAACATCCATAATGCACAAAACCAGGAACAGGAGACAGGGTCTGGCCTACGTTGAACTCTTGTGATATCCTAGGATTGTAGGTCCTATTGAAGCAGTTTGTCGGATATCTATGCAGAATACTACTGGTCTCAAGACTATGATTTTTTTGCACACTGGTCATTTGTATGTGCGAATAGTACGTACCATGAAATCCTCTGGGTTCGGTGATTGGAAGCATATTGCGCAGAGGTGCTACGGTGAGAGTTGAATACTGACACTACTAACCGGAGTGTCTGACGTCATCATCAGCTGACTACCGAATACCGACACAAGTTTGTTGCCTGCATCTCAGAGCTGAAACATGATCGGCATGATACATGCTGGTAGTAGAAAATATGCAACAGCAACGCCTGGAGAAGAAAGTGAATCTGTTCTTTTAAGAATATATTTATGATAAATAAATTATCAAAATAAGGGGAAAGAAAAAAAGATTGTTGATACAGTGTAAACACAGCTGATGATTGAATTCTATCTGGAAGAGAGTTACGTGAGTGCCACTACTGTTTCTTTAGTTTGTTTGCATATGATAAAATATATAAAAAAATAAATAAAATAGAAATGTGATTTTAAAACACACATTGACCAGTATATTACCAAAAAATGTGGAAGCATATATAACAGTATTTACTACAATATATATTATATCCTAGATATACACTGTTTCAAAAATTAATATAATTTAGATATATGCTGTTTCGAAAATTATATGAAAATTATTCTAATTCAAAAATCGTTTCCATTCCAAAATGTAATTTTTAGAGAATTTTTTAGAACAAAATATAATACCTAGAGTATGAACTGCGCCTTGTGCCATTCTATGCAACAAGGGGATAGCATCACACACCCCCTATCTGGCAAGAGGATACCAATTCATGGCCGATTTTCATGTTCCTCTAAGTACATAATATATGTCATTAAATGTCCCTGTGGCTTAGCCTATGTAGGGGAGACTACTCAAATGGCCAGAGATAGAATACGCCAACATAGGGCAGCAATAGGCAGCAATGATGAAGATGCCCCGGTAGCACACCATTTCTCAAGATTTGGCCATAACAAAAGCCAATTACGCTTTCAGGTTGTAGATGGGGTTCCACCCCTACGCAGAGGTAGGGATAGACAACAACTACTATTTAGAAAAGAAGCTCAGTGGATCAGGAAATTGGATACTATGGTCCCCAAAGGTTTGAACAGGGACATTTCTTGGGGTAACTTTATTTGAATTTTAAGTAGGCTTGACTTTGTTCTGTAGTCAGTGAGTCCCATTATTTCTGTAAATGACTTCTAGTTATCTCCCTTAGATTAGATAGCATCTTTGTCGGTTTCTAGGCTGCGATTTCATGACATTTCACTACATAGTCGATGAGTTAGGGTTGTCTCTTATTCAGTGTAGTGGTGCATTTATTACTGCATTTATTCTACTTAGGACTGATTACTCAGGAAAATAGCTCTGTTTGTATTCCATGGAGTTTCATATTACACATAGATTATAACTCCAGTGGAGTGATTACGTTGGTCCAGAGGGCAATACATCACTAGACATTTACTATAGACCTAGATATAATTTAAGGTGCCCATAGTTAATTTTACTTTTCACGTACTCTACATATGACACTATGGTATCACATGACTTTGTACTTCAGCACACAATTTGCACCGTATTTATGTAATTATTTGGTCAGGCCTAAATAGGTTAATACTGTTGTCTAGGAAAGGTGGGTCTAAATAGTATATGTCTTCATGGAGAATTCCCTGAGTATTTCAGGTGATTTAAAATATCAGTCCCCACATAGCTTTCACCATATGTTTCTGGTGGATAAATATTAATTTATTATTAAGATAGAATTGCGGCTTGCATATACTGTTTTCATGTTTTGGAGTCCTTTTACTCAGTATTAATATGCCGTTTAATAACTTTTTACGTTTAATCTTTTTTCCTCTTTTTTTTTTTTCCTTTTGCTGGTTGCGGTGTACTAATTTTTTCTATGTGATATAAAATTTAAGTGGTATGAGTGGCAGTCTGTGAGTTTTATCCATATCCATATTCAATCATAGGTTTTACAGTTGTGGAGGTGTGCATAAATGAACAACCAATGGTTTACCTCTTATGACGTTTAAATTTCACCTTCACACTGAGGCTGGACATTCCTTGACAAAGGGGAGGAGTCCCCAAAACGCGCGTCGGAACCAGTATAGACGCCAACACCTGTACCGACCCTGTTAACGGCTATCACGATCTACATTACTTTTGTGTACCGGTATTACCCGCAAGAACGAGATGGGACATTGTTATCAGTGAGCACATTTCCACACCGAAGGTGACGTTGGAGACGAGTCTCACGGTAAAGTTCTATGACACTGGCAAATCTGAAGCATCAGGTAATTTCGCTGCTGATAACTGGCCCTGCAGTGTTGTTATTTCCTACACAGAGACACTGATGCTGCTGCATATTGGTCTGTCCTGGTACAGATTAGGAGCATACAGATATAAACATACAAGATTATAGCTTTACCGTGAGTGAAGATTTCACAGGGTGTGAGGTTGTACTTGCTACATGGATATATCTCGCTAGTGGGTAGATGACCTACAGTCTATTTTGTGAACCATACAATTGTGATTTAAGCTGTTTACTACAAGGGCTACACTTTGAAGGCTTTAATTATCTGCTTCGTTAATCGCAGAACATAAGGGCGGCACTCAGAATGCTTCAAGTATTTTTTCAGTACTTTTTCACAAAACCCTCAAAAGGACATTTCAGTTTATTTTTACTACATGGTCTGACCATATAACGTCTTACATTCTAGTTAAGACACTTCAGTTTGATCTTTTCATAGAAGAAAGGACATTTGAGTTTGCATCTGTGGAAAAGATATTTAAGTTTACATTTGGATTTCTTTTGTTTCTATTGATACAAGAAAATCTCTCTCTCACTTTGGATACAAAATCTCTACAAGGATTGTTTCTTTTTTTATTACGAAGATACAAGTGTCCTATAACATGGATTGTTTTTCTGTTCTGAAGTTATATGAGGTTATGGTGATTTTGTGAAACATTATGCATCATGGTTTATCTTTTCTTTGAAGCTATATAAATATAATTGTTCTGAGTGACAGGTGGAGTGTGTCTGCACTTACTGGGGACGCCCAGTGGGTGTATCTTTTGCTCATTTTCTCTAGGCTTATTTTTCTAGAAATAAGTATTATTTGTTTCTTTATGTTTAGGATTGCTTGGTGGGAGTATGGATGTGGTTGGTGGATGGGGTATGTGTGGTGACGAGTAAGCTTTCATCTTTTGTGCTATTTCTTTGGGTATAAAATAAAATAAAAATAAAAATTTGGAATTGATTTCTAAGACTCTGTGGCTGGGATTCTTTAGATTTTTATACCTAGAGGGATACAAATTATTAAAGAAAGAAGGGCGCCTCCTAGTGTAATAAAGTTTACACAATATATGATCAATCAGATGTAAGACAGGTACTCACAATGGATGCAACACCCACTCATGCTTAGTGTCACCTACTGGGATTTCTCAGTGTACCAGCTCACTGGTCCTTGGAATCCACACTCCTCTGGTATAGGTGTCTCCTTAAGAAAGGATGCTCAGGCTCTCAGTCAAGTGATGATATAAATTCACTTTTATTAAAATGTGGTATAAAAACACAGTGTACAGCAGTATCACTATATAATAAAATCATACAGCGCGTTTCTCAGCTTACACACGGTTTCATCAGGCGTATATATTATATTGTGTAAACTTTATTACACTAGGAGGCGACCTTCTTTCTTGTGTATTAAGGTTTTAATATATTTATCTGATATTTGGTATATTGTCTTAAATTATTAAAGAATGTTCTTTTGGAGCTAATGAGGAATTTAAGGAAAAATGGGAAACAAATCTTGGCAGATGCATTGATTAAACTGATCTTAAAAACATGAAAATGTGAACTAAATTTACTTAATGTTGTAATTGAATTAGAGTCAGAAAACTACAAAGAACATGAGTATTATGCACTTAAACAAAAATGTGTATATGAACAATTAGATAAGTTAAAGAAAAAAGTTTTAATAAGAAACTTCATGAATTATATAGAGATATAGAAGTAGATACAAAACCTATAAGTTAAGAGGATAATACCCATAATATTTCTGGTTCTAAAAATTAAGACGATAGGAGAAACAGAGATAAAAAATATCGAGTTAATTATAATGTAAGATATAGCCAGAATTGGGTAAGAAAAGATGAGAGTAATTATAGGTATTATAGAAATAATAGAAATCGATACAATTCAAAAACATTTGATCAGGCAGATTAATGGGGGGCTGTGTCTGTGAGGAGCTCCGGAGCACTAACGCATATTTAGCTCAAAAAGTTAGGTAAAGTGCCCAAATTTAGAGGGAAAAGCCTACACAAGCCTTAACTTAAGAATTAAAAAGTGACTAAACTGCCCATGAGCCAGGCTACTCTTCAGTTACAGCTTCGGAGCCCAACAGAGAAGCTTCAGTGGAGTGGCTCAGGGGGCCCTCGGTGCATTCAGCACACGTGTACATCTTCTCTTTCTCCGGAGGGTCGGCGATCCGCTCCGGAGGCAATCCGACAGAGGCACCAGCTTTAGGAGGTGTGAACAGCCCAACTGCAACGTACCCTGACCGGAGACTGGAGCTTGTGTGCGGTGGGGCCCTGGAGGTGAGCGGCTCCTATATTGTGGCCGAGTCATGCTAACCACGTATCCAGAGGGTCAGTGTGCCCTCAGACAGGAACAGGGAGGTCCCCTTCGGTGTGCAGTTCACATCAAGGCCCAGAGGAATAGGTCACACTGGAGCAGTCCACAGCAACGTGCACACAAACAACTCTGTGTGCAAGAAGAGGCCCCAGGCTACACTTAAGCCGGAACACACCAGCACCAAGCCCTGCAATAAAGAGTTACTTGGCAGATAAGGTACAAACTGCTTGTGGTACATGTCTGCTACAGGTGACATCTTTACTTAAATAAGGACACTTTTTGGCGCGAAAATCCGCGGCCACATTACAAGCTACTTAGGGCGAAATTAGAAGAATACTCAGAGGGATATAAAGCTCCCACAACGTTCAGGAGCCATTATGCCCACTAACTTAAGCTCATTGTAAAACAACCTTCCTCACCCTAAGGCTCCAGCCAGATTGGTGTAAACCGCAAACCCTTATACCAGTGCTTTCCAAACTGTGTGTCGGGACACACTAGTGTGTCGGCAGCAGTGTTTAGGTGTGTCCCTGCTTCAGCACAAATTTTTTAAATTTTTATATTTTTGGTCTCCGACTTTCTGCCTGCCTGCTACGCATATCACATGGTTGACACGTGATTGATACCTAGTGGGTATCATCTTAACCTATTGGCGCAGCTTAGCGGGAACTGAAACTATTCCCGTTGGCGGCTTTGGCGGGACATTGGCTCCTGACTGCACATGAAGTCTCCTTAATTGGCTCGTGACTGCATGTGTAGTCAGTGAGTGGGACAGCAGGGTGTTTGCAGCGCAGACAGTAGTTAATCAGACTCACGGAGCTCTGAGGGCAGCAGCTTAAATGCTGAGCTTAAGTCAGAAGTTTTTTTGCAGCTAGCTCCCAGTAGTGCATTGCTGCTCCTGCTCTTGATATATGGATAGGAAGTGGAAGCTTAAAAATGCTTGATGATGAAATGCGAGTGTATTTATCTAATATTCCACCAAATATTCAGAAACTGTGTTCATCCCATCAACCTCATACAGCCCATTAAAATAGTAAGTAGCTATTGGTGATATTAAACTAATTTTTAATTCTTGCACATACTGTTACTTGTAAATACATTTAGTTATTATATCATTTATGTGTGTGTCTGTATCTCTTAAAACAAGTTAATTTAACCTCCTGTTTGCTAGTACAACTGAATTACTGTGTCGCGAAATGATGTAGGTCTAAAAAGTGTGTCACCAACATGAAAAGTTTGGAAAGCTCTGCCTTATACAGTACACCTATTATAGCGGGAACAAATTAATACAAGCGTATTATAGGTACACTCTACTATTCTCTCTCCAGAACAACTAAACTGGGGATATACTGAACTTTGCAAGATGCATCAGAATAGCCATATAGTAAGGAGCAGTCTGGCTACAGATAGGGAATATCTGGTGACCTATAAGCGGTATATCGATGACATCTTAATCATCTGGAAAGGAACCGAAGAAACTCTCTTGGAATTTTTTACATCCATGAACCTGAATGACCGAGGGTTACAGTTTACCCATGAAATAAATAAACATAGAATTTCCTTCCTAGATATAGATATTAAGACTACCTCTGACAAATTTAGCACAAAAACCTTCTTTAAGAAGGTAGATTCTAATAACTTAATGCATGCCAAGAGCTGCCACCTCCCAAAGTGGAAAGAAAATATCCCCAAAGCGCAATTCCTGTGGATTAGGAAAAACTGTACTAACATAGTTGACTATGAAGAACAATCGAATATTCTAATAAAGAAATTTGGTGATAAAGGTTATGATGAGAAATTAATTCAGGATAATTTTAACAAGACCAAAGAAATAGATAGAAAAAGTTTACTCCAGTACAAAAAAAGAGATGTAGAACCTAAAGAAACAGAAGATATCTCTGTACCTTTTATAACAAACTACAGTGGAGAATATAAGACTTTTGAACGTATTTTTAGAAAACACTGGCATATAATTAGAGACAATCCTATTATTGGAGACAAAATCTCTATCAATCCTAAATTTATATATAGGCACCTAGCTAACTTTATATGCTGGCACCTAGCAAATTTAAAACCAGTTCTCAGTCCAAACAATGTGACCTTTTGGGGAACATAGTCAAAGGTTTTTTCCCCTGCCACTGTTGCAGATCTTGCAACTACACCAGTAAAATTAAAGAGTATATATCAACCCAAACAGGGAAAACGTATCACATAAACGACACTATTAGATGCACAGACAGAGGCATCATCTACCTGATACAGTGTAGCTGCAAAAAGCAGTACCTAGGAGAGACCTCTAGAACACTCCGAGAGAGAATAAGAGAACATCTGTGCCTAATTAAAAAAGGCACCAAAGACACACACGTTCCACAAGAATAAATTAAAAGATTTTAAGTTCTGGGGGATAACCAAAGTCAAGCCAGAATGGAGAGGAGGTAATTTCGAAACTAAGTTACTGAGAAAGAAAGCAGAACTTATATATACTATGAAAACACTACACCCCCTAGGCCTAAACTCGTAACTTGACGTTACCCCTTTTATGTTTGAATGAGATTAGGAATCAATCAATTTTTTAAATAAAAAAACAGATTTTTTGAAAATCAGTTTTTAAAAAATAAGTTGAATAACTTTATCTATGTGCTTAACTTGTCCTTAAATTTGTATTAATTTGTATTCATGGTTATTATTGATAAGGAGCTGTGCTATATACATATATATACTATTCATTATGTCCTGTATATCTGGAATCATGCACTTTACTTAGCTTAAGCTCATTTTTTTGGGGCAGCTTTACCTATGTATTTATTCACCTTTTTACACTAATGAATATGTTGGTGAATTTGGAGACTTATCCAAGACTTTAGTTAATTAGTTTTATGTTTATGAATTTATTAATATATATCACAATACCTGTGAGCTATACCGCATTGTGTATGGTAAATAAGGATGAACTAATGTGTGATTCCTTTGCAAATCACCCTGCTTTTGAATGGAAGGTGATTAGGAAAAACTTTGTTTTAAAAAAGGCTGGAGAATTACATAATACCACCTTTACTGAAGAAATCCTATACTTACACACCTCTTTATAATTAACCAATAAGGGCCATAGATAGCCCTATATAGGAAGCCCCATTGACACTGAGCACACATCTTGAAAAAGCCCCAAGTGAGGGGAGAAACGCGTTGATCGTGTCTCGAGTCCACACAGGATATCAGTTACAAGGTTGACCTCCTCCTAGGTCGGTGAATTAATACAGCCGAGCGAAGGAGTGTACCTCAACTGCCTGTTATTTGAACTAATACTAACGGAGCAAGGAAACTTGGGAGATCCACCTAATCCTACTAAGGTATCTTGCACAAGGATCGTTTCCAGCCCTTGTTATTCCCTCTACTCTGCAGACGAACGAAAACTTTCAACTTCCAAAAAAAGCAGCAGGAATCCTCTGACAGCCGGATAACAGTTGCGATATACAAACGGATGACGTAAGTGGGCGGCTCTTGGAGTATACGCCTACATTGTAAACACCGGAGGAGCTGAACCACTTACAGATTCAGCTAATTATTATACCGCTGCAACAAACAACTGCCTAAAGGTACTGCTCTCGAAAGCCTTAGATTGATCCAATGCTAGCTTAGTATGATCATCTGCATACGTTAGTCTTAAAATTAAGTGCACATCCAAGGTTGCTGTTTCTAGTTCTGTTTCATTGACTTTGTTCCCATTGCTGCTAATTTTAAAACGCTGGACGTCCAGTTCTATGTACTGTATTAATGTGTACTATTTTGTAATATATATTTTATATTTTTATATGCCTCAGATGTGTTAGGCTGCTATAGTTTATATGATCCCCTTGTGGTTAATCACTCCCCTTTTAATCTGCTTTCTATGAGCTAGTCTAAAGAGCAGAATTAATTACCTGTTACTATTATATATACTATTATAGATTTTAAGTATTCAACTTGCACACTATTAATTTTAGGTTTTTGCATATGCTTATCAACTTACTCTAAGTGTTGACCAGTTTTTAACTTGTCCTTTTTTCTGTTTGATTGATAAATTCTAACTCTGTACCAACTATTATCAACTATATTTATTATTGATTTATTTATTGATTATATTCCTAGCTTAGGCTAGTTTTATCTAGATTTTATTGTCGTATTAGGCAATTGTCGTATTGGGTAATCATCTCCTACGTACCCTTATCTATATTTATTGTTACCCTAGCTTTAGCGCCAGTATTTCCACTTTTTCCTGTGGCTACAGATAGGGGCCTTGGGTGAAAAATTTAGAGGCTGCAAACCACATAAAGCACACACCCCTCCCCTTTCCTGCTGTCCAGTGTGGACACTTTCCCTGGGGAGAGTGCTAGCATCTGCTGTACCACTTTGAAGGTTTCCTCCACAACACTTAAATTCTGCAACTCTTGGAAAGCTGATAACTAACTCACAAGAACTTTACCTTCCTCACAGCGTACACTAGGGGCCACAAGAAGCCCTGGGGCTCTACCAGTATATGTCTGTTATGCTAATTAGTCACTAAGCGACCAATGGAGTACTTACCACAAGGAGGATGTGGTAGGTCACCCGATGTGACTTTTTAAACAACAAGGCTTCTCATCACCAAGAGCTAGTCACATAAGATACATAGAAGTGCTTTCAACCAAGAACAGCGCACCTAGCTCTGCAGAGCTGGCCCATAGTCCTTTCCACGCAGACCCTGAGTGCAGACAGTGCCCCGCCATGGGACACTCCAACAGGAAGAAACCTAAACACAAAGAGGGCCCAAATAGGACGGTGGCGGACCACTTCAGTAGCAAGCCAGTATCGGACAGAGATTTGTCCGATGAAGACACAAGGGAGTTTACAGCCACTCGCAGGATTCCTGAACGCTTGAGTCCCTGTGACCATTCCACATCACATTCAGATGATATATCTCTCATAGAGCTGATAAACTCCTTATCCACGAAAATAGACTCCCCCCACACATCCCTGAAGCAGGAAATAAAGACATCGGTGGCGGAGTTAAAAAGAGACATAGCCTCGCTAGGGGAGAGGACTGACACTTTAGAGAGAAAACACGAGGATCTAGCAATCAACCACAGTAACCTGCTGGCTTACACCCAGGGTCTAGCAGAAATTATCACATATCTAGAAACCAAGCTTGCAGACCCTGAGGACAAATCTCGACGTAATAATATCCGAATCAGAGGAGTAAGTGAAGAAATTACAGTGGCTGCTCTCCCTGAATATCTTCAGGGTCTCTTTAAAGTGCTATTAGGCACATTCTCTGAACAAGATGTACTGATCGATAGAGCCTGCAGAGCCCTACTTCCAAGAAATTCTTCATCTGAACAACCCAGAGATGTTATAATAAGACTCTATTACTTCACATTTAAAGAGAAGGTCCTCAGGTCAGCTTTTCAAAATAAAGAACTCCCTGACCCCTACCACACCCTGCAAATATTCCCTGATTTATCATCACATACCCTAGCTAAACGTAGATCCTTTGTGCCCATCACCCAGTGCCTCAGACACCATAACATCAGGTACAGATGGTGCTTTCCAGTAAAGCTCTTCTTTCAGCATAACGGGCAATCTCATGTCATCTTAGGTCTGGATCTGCTGGACCAACTTGAGCTTATGCAAGCCACCTCTTCCTCCACAAGGGTTGACCCCAAAGCCCAGGCCCTTCGGCTTAATGCTCCAGAATGGAAGCCACTTCCTAGAAGAAACAATCTGACTCTGAAAAGAAAGGGTGACCAGCAGCTCCAACCCGACTGAAAGTTCTACACTCTTATGTAATGTATATCCTCTACATGTGAGGGACTATGTTTTGTACATCTTCTATTGTTTTTAGGCCCTCCTAAGATTACACAGAACGTATTATTACGTTCCTTAAGTTAAATTGTGTTTATAGCCTGTTTATGGTTTAAATATTGTCATGATGTGTTGGCCACCTATAACTCAGCTGTACCAGAGCTTCCCCCCCCCCCTTGCTTGCTCTGAAGGTAAGGGGAATCATAGGATAAGGAATACCCCATAAAGAGCCTTGCCTTGGTATCTTAGGGAGGGCATACAGTCAAAACCTGCAACACCCTATGTAATTCCAAGTAAAGTTATGTCTTGTCCCCGGATCCCTACTGGACACCGGGCGGCGCTGATATCTCTGTCTGCGGTAGTACACTTATCCCCTCACTAGTCAACAAGTAGTATTGCTCAGGTCAGCATACGGCCCTTATGACACCCCAGCCTAAAAAGTATAGGCTATTCCCCAGATACCTCTATTTTTAGATCATTTAGGGTATGATGCCTTATACTTACCTTAAAGATCAACTAAGCTTCCTCCACCCTTAAGTCCAACTACGTTAGTATGCCTATCCCATAAAATGTTAGAGGCTAGTAGCTACACCCTTACCGGGTGTCACACACCTGTAAAGGATTGCATACCTTCCATTAATGACGGTTGACATCACCATACCTACTACAAAGTTGTCAGGTTTATTTATTTACTGTGCATTTGTGTATCTTCATATATTTCTTGTATGAGATGTTCTCATGATTTGTTCAATGTTTTATTGTGTTTTCTACCTATTGCCACCCAAATTTCCCTCCACTCACACACGATGGGACTTCTCATGGGGTGGGTGGGTTAGGGGATATGACACGGGGGCCGTTTGTGGGAAACATTGAGAGTCTTCTCTATAACTTTACAATTTATCACAGCCACGGCACCTTATATTCGTCACCTACCGCCGCGATTAGTGGAGTTGGGTTTTGTTTCGAGAGGTTCACCAATACTAATGGTATCCGACAAGGCTGCCCCCTTTCCCCTCTCCTATTCACGTTGGCTATAGAGCCACTAGCTCAGGCGATAAGGCGTGACTCCCAGATACATGGAATTGAATTTGGCAGGTCCCAACATAAACTAGCCCTCTTTGCTGACAATGTCACCCTTCTGCTTACTTCTCCGATCCAATCCATGCCAGCTGTCTTTAATCTCCTAGAAGAATTTAGCAGACATAGCTACTACAAATTGAATGTGTCCAAAACAGAAGTTCTATTCATAAACATTCCACCACCGGAGCTACTTGCTCTCCAGGCCTCCTACCCTTTACAATGGTCGCCACACTTCATTAAACATCTAGGTGTCTATTTTAACCCAGATCTGCAGAAAGTAATCACAAGAAATTATCATGACCGCCTCCCTGAGTTTAGGAAACTCCTTTCCTCATGGGAATTCACAGAATTCTCTTGGACTGGGCGTATTGCGGCTATTAAAATGGCATTTCTGCCCAAACTCACATATTTATTCAGATGTATTCAGCTTTCAGTACCCAGGCCTGTGCTGAATCAATTTCAAAGTCTGATATCCACATGTGTTTGGAACGGCAAGAAGCCTAGAACCACTAAATTAACAATTAAATAACCTATCAACAAGGGAGGGCTGGCATACCTCAGCGTCCTGCTATATCACGATGACGCACGATTATCCCATCTATCTGCCTGAAATCTGACCTTTTCTGACCTTAGATGGTTGGAAGTAGAGCAAGACCTGATTCCGGCGGGTATCTTACTTTCAGACCTTCCCTGGATTCCTCCTCATTTAAGATCTGGCCTTGAGATTGTACACCCTATAATTCTTGACACGCTCAAAATTTGGGATAGCAAGAAACATCTGGCCACTATAGCTCCACACCCCTCCCCAGTATGTAAATTAAAAAGTATACTTGTCTGCCTTCCTTAGACCCATGGTTCATGGTGGGCAGAGGCGTCTTCCCTGCCCATTTCGCACTTTTGGAATGTGGGTGGAATGATGAGTTTTGAGGAGGTGGCAGCAAAATTCTCCCTCCCAATGGGTTTGAACTTTGAGTATTTGCGGTTATCTAGCTTGCTTGGATCCTGGAATTTCCTGAAAAACTCTTTCCGTACCATGACCAAATGGGAGTGTAAATGGGAGTGTAGATGGAGGCTAGGTAAACCTATTAGAGGCATGCTGTCAATTCAATACAGGGAGTTGGTGTCCCCGAATGACCACGATAAATACAGTCAACTTCTAGCGTGGGAATGAGACCTACACTTTACAGAGGAGGCGGGGGTATGGTTCAGGGAGCTCGTATCAACCAAACATATCTTACACTGTGCAACGCTCTCGGAACTTTTCTACAAAGTGGTGGTTCGTTGGCACCTGGTCCCTACCTCCTTACATAGAATTTTCCACACCTCCTCACCTTTGTGTTAGAGAGAGTGCGGCCTTTTAGGCACACACGCACATATCTGGTGGGAATGTCCCAAAATCAGATGGAAATACAATGCCTATATTGGTGTAACCCTGTGAGTATATATTTAGGGGGCCGGGGCACATATATAGTGCGAGGATTTCACTATCGGCAGAAATGCCTAAATGAATCGCTGAACATTGAACGGTTACTCTCTTTTGTCCTCTTCATGTTGTCTTTATGTATGGGTTCTTATTAATGGATATTTGTGAAAATTGTATGCATATATAAAAATTTTATTAAAAGTAGCTTTAATATTATAGATGACCTTTAGCAAAGTTTTTTAATACCTCTTGCACAACAGATTATAACTTTTTATTTTCGGTTCTTCAAGGTAACCTATTTCTATCTGAACGGAGTTATTTGATATTGATTATTTGATAAAGTACATAAAAAGCCCACACAAACGGTACATATGTGGTGTAAGACAAATATATGTACTTTGTCCACTGATAATATCCAGAAAGAATTAGACATGTTTAAGAATTAACAAGATTTTGAGGTTTCTAGGAAAACTAGATATGATAAGGCAGATTAATTTCAAACACTTATCATCAAAAACAAAAATAACAATGCAAAGAGATGATTAGGATTATCTGAAGGGGGAAGTAAACTCCAATAATCGGAACAAAGGGAATAAAACATATGTACGTAATGTTGACCAGGAAGGATGGGAGGTGGTTAATTATACTAATAGAAAAAAGAGGTCTTGGGTTAGGTAACAATGTTCATGTTAATCAAATGAATAGGAAGAACCCACATCCTCCTAAGGAGAAAATGTCATCAAATAATTTTATTAAAAATTTGGGTGGTATAAACAAATCAGTAGACAAAACTTAATTGTGAGAAATAGCCCAATAATATTTGGCAAAGGCAAAATAGATTTACACCACTAGCTAATATTGATGGGGATGACATTAATACCCCTATACCATCTACATCATATAACAATAGTAGCTCCTCTTTTTTAGGGGTAAAACCCAACAGACCCCAGGGAAATTGGTTACAATCCACGAGTCCTCCACGTAAAAAAATAAAAACTTATAGCCTGTGACAGTAATGGAAAATCAACAACTATCAAAACTGAAAAGGGGTATCTACAACTTATCCACTTAAACACTTACCAATGATGATAGAGTACTGGGCAAAGGCTTATCTTTTAACTATTCCAATACCCCTAAAATCTTAGCATTGTTTGTTGATGTGAGCCATATAACTAGGAATATGTTATTACAAAAGTATTTTGCAGAAAAGAAATTTCAAAATAATAAACCTATAGTGACAGATTTAAAGGGACACTAAACCCAAAAACTTTCTTTCATTATTCAAGTAGAGAATACAATTTTAAACAACATTCCAATGTACATCTATTATCTAATTTGCTTAATTTTTTAGATATCTTTTGTTAAAGAAAAAGCAATGCACATGGGTGAGCCAATCACACAAGGCATCTATGTGCAGCAATCAATCAGCAGCTACTGACCCTGAGCAAAGTATATCAAGTTAATGAAGCATGTTAGATAATAGAAGTACATTAGAAAGTTGTTTAAAATTGTATGCTTTTTCTAAATCATGAAATACAAATTTGGGGTTTAATGTCCCTTTAATGGAAAGTAGATTAAAGGGACATAAAACAAGTTGGGATAGAGACAAAATATAAGAATATGTACTTTAATTACTTACCAGTGCATATAAGTCACAGGTGATAGAGAGGAAGTTATGGTCTATGAATACTGCACATTTGTAAGCCGAAACACGTAAGACCGGATCTTTTTGTTCACTGCTACTATTTTACAAATAAAGATTGTTTATTTTTTACGCTGGGATCTCCTCATCTTTCTTTTCTAAGAAAATAAATTGTTTTCCAAGACCCCCAATATAGCATTTTATTGCCATTTGCTGAAAGTCCATAAGGATATGCTAAAACCACCCGGAGGTCCCATTACAGCGGGAATAGGGAGTCTAAATGATTCAGTTTGGGGTTACTCTGCCCTCCTAATTTAGGGACTCAACTGATTTACTAGATAAAATGGCCACTATTAAAGAAACAGACAATTATTGGTGGATTAGCTGTGATGTTAGTTCACTATACTCCAATATTCCTCATGATCTCGGTCAAACAGCTATCCATTCTTTATTTAACAGGATATATATATATATATGCCAAAAGTCCAATAGGTTTATATAATAAAATTAAATTTGTTATAATTTGCCCATAACTATTTTAAATATCAAGGTCAATATTATCTACAGACTAGAGGGATGGCCATGGGCACCGGATATACCCTTAGTTTTGCAATACCGGACATGGGCATTTTCTAACAGATTCATGTGTATGATTTAGTCTATGGGGCAGATCTGGTGTCCTATGGCTATTATATTGATGACATTTATTTTTAAAGCCATACATTTTGGCAATCTCATTCCCTGAATCTCTCAATACTAATAATTTTGGTCTTACTTTTACACATATTATTAAAGGGACATAAAACAAGTTGGGATAGAGAAAAAATAAAATGTGTACTTTAATTACTGTACCTGCAAAAGTATACTGCAGTGCCTCACCATTAACCCTTTCTTTTTAGTTCTGAATTGCTCTAACTCCCCCTACATATTTCCTTCTATTGCTGTATCTATATCTATTGTTTCTTTGGTAGAATGCAAAAGTGTCCAGTGATTATCTGCTGGAGCATGCCTAGAAGCTGTGAACTCAGTTGAAATACAATGCCTGTGTCTAAACACTGATAAGGGAAGGGATGGAGTAGACTGCTCCAGACAACAAGGCTATTGAAGTAATTTTGCTTATTTTTGAAAACTATTTTAAAATACTTGCCAGCAATTTTTAAACATTTTTTTATGCAAACTATTTTTACTTAATTAGCCCTTTTAAGGATATGCACAGATCTCAACATGTTTTATGTCACTTTAAGAAAAAACTTGTAATGAGGTTTTGGACTTGGAATTAATCATGTCTAATGAGGGTTCATATTATATCCAAAACCTTTTTTAAAAAGGTTGATTGCAATAGCTTTTTTTTTACATTATCAAAGCAATCATTCTAGTTAGAAGACCAATATACCAAGCGGGCAATTCAGACAAATTAGGAGAAACTATAAATATGGATCAAATTGATTCACAAGCTTTAATTATTAAAAAGGTTTATTGAAAAGGGGTACCCTATTTCACTGGTGACTCAAATTTAGGAGAAATTACCAAAAAAAAGATAAATATTTAAATAAACGGGATAAGGAAACTACTAATATTGAAGACAATTCTAATGTTGTTACAAAATCAGTTTGTCAGTAGAAAAAATAGTAATTTTTTTCCAATGGCATGGAGAGTCCACAAATCCATTCAATTACTAGTGGGAATTCAACTCCTGGCCACTAGGTGGAGGCAAAGAACACCCCAGCAAAGCGTCAAGTATCCTCCCATTACCCACAATCTCCAGTCATTCTTTGCCTATTTAACATTGTAGGTGATGTGCGAAGAAAGTGTCTGAAGAAATCAAGTTGTTAATCCTTTAATGGGTACTTTTCCCTGCAAGCAAGGATTGGGGTTATGCTGTGTCCATGTAATACTCTTTAGTAAGAGTAATGGTGGCTTTTAGCAGTCGGAAGATGGCAAGGTGGTCTTTGCTTATCTTCCAACATTTTTGCTACCACTATATATAGAAAACCAGGGTTGGTTACTCCTGTAGTTCAGGGCACTGTTCAGTCATGTGTAGGCTTTTTTTGATTTTAGCTATGGGGATTTGTTTGCACAAGTTTACCTGTTATTTAGTTTGGGTAATATCTCTTTAAGAAAATTGTTGGACCGCACCTTACTTTTGAATTTGCGATCATGTGACCGTTCAGATACTTCCTGAGTGCTGATCAGTTTGTTTGTAGCCGGCTGTTTGTAGGAGACAGACCGGATTTTCTAGCATTAGATTGTTTTTCTTGCCTGTCGCTTCTCTCTGATGCTTGTAGCTTTCTAGGATCTGCAGTTTGAACAGGATTTATCTGTTGGTGTGGATTGGATTCCTGGTTACCGGTTGGGTGAATCTCTCCAGGATGGCTGGGGTGTAGAGGTGCTGGTTTTTAATAATTATTTATCTATGTATTCTAATTTTTCTATATATTGAAATTAGAGTATAAGGGGAAAAAAGGGCTATTTTATTTACTATGGAAGCCGATCCCAAGCTTTCTCTGTCATTTGATAAATGTTTTTATTGTGCAGCTACCCATGTTATAACTCCTGTGCAATTTTGTTCCCCTTGTCATAATAGGGTTTTATTATCTAAGGATAAGGATTCCTTATCTGAGCCTTCTTTTTCTCAGGATAATGCTGTTTTGGGGTTGTCTCAGCCTTCTGTTAACATGTCCCAGTCTTTGACAGATTCACATGCAGTGCCCTGCGGTTCCTCTCAATCAGTCTATAGGAGTGTTTGTTTGCCTAAAGATTTTTTCTGCGCAATTGACTTCTGCAGTTTCTGCAGCCCTAAGTGCTTTACCTAGTTTTGGTAAAGGGAAGAGGAAATCTAAGAACATTTCTATGGGTTCTGATTCCGCAAAGACTGATTTGGTTAGTCTTTCTCAGTTATTTAGCGAGGATCATTCCTCTGCAGCTTCTGAGGACGAGATCTGATTCAGAATCTGCAGTTCTTAGTACTATAGATTCTGAGGATAATTTTAGATTTAAACTGGAGCATCTCTGTTTACTTTTTAAGGAGGTTTTAGCTACTTTGGATGACACTGAAACTGTTGCAGAGGCTCCTAAAAAGGCTAATAAACTGAATACAGTTTTAGATGTCAAACCTAAATCTGTGGAGGTTTTTTCTGTTCCAGATCGCATGTCGGACATTATATCTCAGGAATGGGAGAAGCCGGGTGTTCTTTTTAACCTGTCTCCTGTTCCTTTAAACCCGTCTCCTGTGTTTAAAAAGATGTTTCCTGTGGCTGATTCAGTGCAAGATCTGTGGCACACTGTTCCTAGAGTAGAGGGCGCTATATCTACCTTAGCCAAGAGAACTACTATTCTTCTTGAGGATATATCCTCTTTTAGAGACCCTATGGATAAGAAACTCTTTGTCTGATCTAACTTCAGAGGAGACTAATATAGAGGAGATCCAGGATAGGATCAATGCTCTAAAGCTGGCTAATACTTTTATCTGTGATGCCAGTATGCAAGTTGTTAGGCTGGGAGCCAAGATTTCTAGTTTTGCGATACTAACCCACAGAGCCCTTTGGTTAAAGTCTTGGTCTGCAGATGTGACTTCTAAATCCAAGCTTCTGTCTCTGTCTGGTGAAAAGGAAGTTTTTTTTTACCACAGGATAAGAAGAATAGACCCAAGGGTTGTCAGACTTCTAATTTTCGTTCCTTTTGTAACTTCAAGGGACAGAGTTCTTTCTCGTCTTCTAAATCTGAGCAAGCCAAGACTTCTTGGAGAGCTAGCAGCCCTGGAACAAGGGTAAGCAATCCAGAATGCATGAAGGAGCCGCCCCCGATCCAGTTCTGGATCAAGTAGGGGGCAGGCTTTCCTTTTTTCAGCATGCTTGGATTCACAACGTTCCAGATCCTTGGGCAGTGGATGTAGTCTCCCAGGAATACAGGATAGGATTCAAGTCTTGTCCCCCCAGGGACAGATTCCTATTATCAAGATTATCTGTAAACCAGGTAAAGGGAGAGGCATTCTTAGACTGCGTAAGGGTCTCTCTGGGAGTGATTATCCCAGTTCCTCTAGCAGAACAGGGTCAGGGATTTTATTCAAATCTTTTTGTAGTTCCCAAAAAGGACGGGAACTTTTCGACCCATTTTAGACTTATAGTCTCTCAACAAGTTTCTCCTCAAGGTCCAAGCCATTAAAATAGAAACTATAGAGTTATATTCTCCCTCTAGTTCAGGAGGGTCAGTTTATCACCACTTTAAACCTTAAGGATGCGTATCTTCATGTGCCTATCCACAGGGAACATTTTAAGTTTCTGAGGTTTGCTTTTTTGGATCAACATTTCAAATCTGTAACCCTGCCTTTCGGCCTCGCCACTACTCCTCGAATCTTTACGAAAACTCTAAGGGCTCTATTGGCTGTGACCAGATCTCTAGAGATTGCGGTGGCTCCTTACCTGGACAATATCTTGGTCCAGGCGCCATTTTTTCAGTTAGCAAGATCCCATACAGATTCTCTGTTAGCTATTCTCCGCTCTCATGAGTGGAAGGTAATTCTAGTGAAAGGTTGCTTAGTGCTAAGTACCAGGGTATGTTTTCTGGGGACAATCATAGACTCAGTATCTATAAATATTTTTTTGACGGAGGTCAGAAAATTCAATCTTCTAGAGGCCTGTCGTTCTTTAGTAGAGTAGGTTTAGACTCTCAGACAAGGATGTCTCTGTCTTGGTGGATCTCCCAGGACCATTTGTCTAAGGGCACTTGTTTCCTGAGATTTACTTGGTAGATTGTGACCACGTGCAGTTTGGGGGTCCCTAAGAGCTTAGGGACTTTGGACTCAGGAGGAGTTTGCCCTCCCTATAAATATCCTAGAATTAAGAGCAATTCTCAATGCTCTATCAGCTTGGCCTCAACTGAGTTTAGTCCGGTTTATCAGATTTCAATCGGACAACATCACTTCAGTGGCGTATATCAACCACCAAAGAGGAACTCGGAGCTTGTTAGCTATGAAGGAGGTAACTCGCATTCTTCAGTGGGAAGAGTCTCACAATTGTCATCTCTCTGCCATTCATATCCCAAGGGTGGAGAACTGGGAAGCGGATTATCTGAGCAGGCAGACGTTTCATCCAGGGGAATTGCCTCTCCATCCGGAAGTTTTCTCGATGTTGACCCTCAGGTGGGGAGTTCCAGAGCTTGATCTGATGGCATCTCGACCAAACGTCAAGCTTTCAAGATATGGACAAGATCAGGAGATCCTCCAGAAGCTCTGGTAGACGCCCTGGCAGTGCCATGGGATTTCAGTCTAATTTATCTGTTTCCTCCGGTTGCCCTCCTTCCTCGGGTGATAGCTCGTATCAAACAGGAGCAAACTTCGGTAATTCTAATAGCTGCAGTGTGGCCTTGCAGAACTTGGTTTGCAGACCTAGTGAGGATGTTGTCATTTCCCCCATGGAAATTGCCTCTGAGGAAGGATCTTCTACTCCAGGGTCCCTTCCTACATCTGAACTTAGTCTCTCTGAAGCTGACTGCTTGGAGATTGAACGCTTAGTCTTGTCCAGACGTGTTTTTTCTGTGAAAGTTATTGAGACTATGATTCAGGCTCGCAAGTCTGTTACTCGCAAGATTTATTATAAGGTATGGCGTAAATACCTTCATTGGTGCGGATCTAGGGGTTTTTCTTGGCGTCAGGCCAGAATTCCTCATATTCTGTCTTATCTTCAGGAGGGCCTGGAGAAGGGTTTATCAGTCAGTAGCCTAAGGGGTCAGATATCGGCTCTGTCGATTCTTCTGCAGAAGCGTCTGGTAATTGTGCCAGATGTTCAATCTTTTGTCCTGGCTTTGGTTAGAATTAGGCCTGTGTTTAGGTCTATTGCTCCTCCTTGGAGTCCTAATTTATAGTTCTGCAGCAGGCTCCATTTGAGCCTATGCATTCTGTTGATATCAAGTTTTTGTCCTGGAAGGTTTTGTTATTGCTGGCAATCTCCTCTGCCCGTAGAGTTTCAGAGCTTTCGGCTCTACAGTGTGATTCTCCTTATCTTATTCTTCATGCGGATAAGGCAGTTCTCCATACTCAGTCAGGATTTCTACCTAAGGTGGTCTCAGAACGCAATATTAACCAAGAAATTGTTCCTTCATTTTGTCCTAATCCTTCCTCTAAGAAGGAGCACTTATTGCACAATCTGAATGTTGTGTGTGCTTTAAGGTTCTATTTACAGGCTACGAGAGATTTTCGTCAATCTTCTACTCTTTTTATTGTCTTTTCTAGTAAACGAAGAGGTCAGAAGGCCACTTCTACTTTCTACTTCTGGTTGAGGAGTGTTTTTCGATTGGCTTATGAGACAGCTGGACAGCAGCCTCCAGAGAAAATTACGGTTCACTCCCCTAGCGCTGTCGCTTCCTCTTGGGCCTTTAAAAATGATTCTTCTATGGAACAGATTTGCAAGGCGGCCACTTGGTCATCATTGCATACTTTTTCCAAATTTTATAAATTTTATGTTTTTGCCTCAGCTAAGGCTTCTTTTGGGAGGCAAGTTCTTCAAGCGGTGGTGCCTTCTGTTTAGGTTCGCCTGTCTTGTGTATCCCTCCCTTCCATTCTTTGGACTGAAGCTTTGGTATTGGTTCCCACTAGTAATTGAATCGATTTGTGGACTCTCCATGCCATTCTTTTCTTTCCGGGCATGGAGAGTCCACTACCCGCCCTTATTTTTAAGACGGCTTTTGTAATTTTTCTAAACCTCAGGCACCTCTATACCCTTTGTGTCTTTTTCTCTTTCTACAATTCCTCGGATGAATGACTGGGGTAATGGGAAGATACTTGAAGGTGGGTAATGGGAGGATACTTGAAGCTTTGCTGGGTTGTTCTTTGCCTCGACCTGGTGGCCAGGAGTTGAATTCCCACTAGTAATTGAATGGATTTGTGGACTCCACATGCCAGGAAACAAAATAATTTTTTCAGGTACGTATAAATTATGTTTTTCATGACATTAAAATTATATCCAAACACTGGTCAATATTAATTAATAATCCTTTTTAAAATAAACTATCTGACCCAAACTTAGGATAGTGTTTAGAAGAGCTCCCACACTTAAAAATAATCACATAGTAAAATTGTTAAGGAGAAATTTAGGAGCAAATCTAAGATCAATAACATGAGGTTGAATGTGTTAACCAAAGGGGCCTCCAAATGCAGAAAAGTATGTTGTGGGATGTGCACATTTACTATAGATGGGACCAACACTTTTAGATCCAACGTTACAGCGACAGAATATAAACTTACTAACCATTTGACATGCAAATCTACCTTTGTAATATATTTCATACAATGTTTTTGTGGGGTCCAATATGTAGGACGCACATATCGCAAGTTAAAAAGACGATGGAGTTAGGAACTTCCAGGCCTAATATGCCGGAGCATAGACAGAGGTTGCAGCCTCCATACCTACCCCCCAGCAGGAACCTTTGGGCTCTTGCTGTATTGCACTATTTATTATATGCTGTAATAATCCTACTCACTACTTTCCCAGATTCAATGGCTCTTAGAGGAACATTTTGAGCGGCTTGAATGGCGCTTCAAGGAGCTCTTCACTTCTGACCACCAACTACCTGAAGGAGTAACATCGCTTGATAATAATGCTGATGGAGATGAACCTATCTGACTGGAGATAAAGGACTCGCTGGGATTAGAGAGAGCTTTACCGCCTCCATGTGAGACCTCTGTGGGACTTGCCCTGCCTACACTTGTTGAATGTAGCACTAACTAGGATGTCTCAAGGAACCCACAGAATCCTGAATGTTCCTTATTAGAAGCAGTATCTAGTAGAAATCTTTCAAGACACTGTCTGATAACGTACACAAGAAAGACTAATGTTGAGCGGCCCATGACTGGGACTTTTTGTTAGATAATGTAGAGCCTTATACTAACTATATGCTGTAGCATGGTGTGAAAGGGTAAATCTACATTTATACTGTACTGTGCGCCTACATAACTATACTGTTTTCTTAAACATGTGTTGCTTAAAATCTACCATAGGCCAGGCATTAGTTAATTGGGGTTATAATGTATTCCTTTTTCCACAGCACCTGAGAGATACATTATGATTTGGAAGCTTGCTGAGCGAGTCCACAAACTTTTAACTTCTGTTTTTATATGAGGCTTGCAAGGTATATCGGCACCCTCTGACTTGAAGTTTATAACCCATATATTTATTGGTATAATGTCTGCATGCTGAAGGGTGCACACTTCTCACCTTTAATTCTATTCTGGTGCTTGTGTGTTGCTCTTCCACACTATTTCTCTTAATGCAGTCATAGATAGTTCATGGCACTACTAATTTTCCATGTAAGATGTTTGACACAGATATTTATTCTATAGCCCCCAAATATTTTCTGTGAAGCTTATAAGATCTGTAAGTGTCCTCCCCTGGCTGTACTGATATTATTACTGCTGTACCCTGCGGGCCAAACAAACCTACCATGCTAGTTAACTAGATGTAATCAGCAACTCCTCAAATACATACATATAGCCCATAGCCTTTGTAGGAATATTAAAACTACCCCCAACTCATGACAGCTTAGTATTCTGACATAAATGGGTCCTAAAGAATGCTAGAATACCCAGAACATATGCTAGTTTAATACAGTTACACACATGGTAATGTAGAAAGGTCTGCAGTTTATTTTATGAGAGCATAGAGATACAACTATGTTGATTGTAGTAATTATATTCCGAAATTGTGTCAACCTATATTTTCAGACCTGTAAGTCACCCAAAAGTTTGTCTATACATTTTATTACTTTTGCTTTGCCTCTTGTACATAGGGCCCAAAAGTGGCTATATCATATTCTTAGTAGAAAGAAAATTGAGGGGAATAAAAGTTTTCTGATACCTGTTACACTGCAGACAGATAAACCATTTTATGTTTGTCTTATAGCAAGTAACTGGCCTGTATTATTTATTCCTTTATTGAACTGTCACATGTCGGTACCACCTTTGATTTAACCCCCAATAAAAATATTATAAAAAAAAAAAAAAGACGATGGAGTTATTGTTGCAATGTGAAGATGTTATTACTACATAGTGTATCCAGGCACTGCACCCATGTACATAGTAGTGACTCTAATGCCATAAGGATTATTGAACAGATATCCAGGTCCGCATACAATTACCCTTCTAAGTCGTAGGGAGACCTGCTAGATTTGTAAATTATACACTTTGGTCCCAGAGGGTTTGAATGGATGTGTGGATCTGGCACCCTTTGTTTATTAGTTATAATAATGATGTATTCTGTCCCTGTGATATTTTTGTTTTATAAAAAAAAATTATATTAATATTCTGTTTTGTATATTGGATTTTAGATTGTGATGTGGTGTCCTGACCATAATTACCACTTTTACATTTCTATAGGCTATCATTTAATTAGGGCTGGGCGATATGGGGAGGCAATTTAATCGCGATTTTCTTATAAATTACTATAACACCTTAATTTTTCATTAAAACATTTATTTAACACTACGGAACCTTAATGTACATGTTTCTCATTGACCAATACAGGCTGAGAGCATTAAAATATACACAGGATGAATCCCTTTTGGGTGTTTTAGATTTGCACTTACTAACAACTTAGAGGTATTTTATGAGATGAGGGTATCGACTAGAGTGCACATGGATAACTGTTTAAGACACAATGTACACTATTTTTAAGAGTCATGTTTGTCTCCCAGAAACTGCAGAGGAATGTCAATTACAATGTTTTTGCATTACTAGTATCCCAAATGTGTTAGGGGATATAGATTGCACAAATATTGCATTATGATAAATCCACTTATCTGCCTCTAAACTGACTTCTAATTTATCAATCATCACTTCTTATTGCGCCCGGATTGACGCAAATAGATAGTTTGTGATAAATTTTGCGGTTGGACTGTAATTCCATTAATACTAGGCATCCTCTACAATTGAACAGAGGCATCAAACCAAGATAGAATGGTTAGCAGCATCACATCCTCCATAGCACTGGAGACTTCAGTTCACACACAATTTACAAACTCACTTAATCTCTCACCTCACATGATTTGTACAGTAAATAATGTAAATGTTAACACTTTTAAGAATATAACCACTGAATTAAGTGGTATATCCAGGAATAGTAAACTGTGCGCAACAATTAGTTTTTTTCATGTCACAGATTGTAATAAAGTTTATGCCGTCTTTCACATCACTTTCCCCACTACCAATCACTTGTCATCCACAAAATTTGAATTCATTTTATTTACTTATAAACACAATATCATTCGTAATTTTGTTATTTGCAGACCATTATATTTGCAATCCCTTTGTAAGGTTGTAATTAGTCTTATAACCGGACCCTTTATTTTACTAATCTATTGCCATAATTTTACCTTCTATCTCCACTTCAGGAAATACTATTATATTACTACTCCACAAATTAACGTAGATTCGAATATCGACAATACAGTAAAAATAATAGTATGATGTTGTAGATTCCAACAGGATCCGCCTTGAAGAAGTGACATCAATGAGTGGGCTGGGCTCAATGGATGACGCTATATAAACTCATCATTGCGTGACGCGCGCGGTACACCCTTTGACAAAGCCGACAAGTGGCGAAACATGTTAGGGCTTTGGTGAGGAGTCTAGGGAACTCCTGTGTTTTAGGTACAGCAACCTGGAGACACGATTAGCGTTTTCTCGATCTTACTATAACTGATATGCTACTAAATTGATCTGTTACACCGCAGAATACTGGACTATTGCTATGGTTTATATGTGTTAAGGCTCAAACTCCCAGCATAGAACTTGATGTTTAACATAGATTTGTAATCTAATGTGGTATATGTTCCGTCATAACCGCATTTACTTTAGTGTTGATATTTAGATAGGGTAAGAGTCTTTCTATTTATATAAGTAGTGCCATTGGTTTATTCATCCTAGTAATGCCATATTATAACTCAGAACAAACCTATCTCCTCTTCAGACAAAATACTTTTTAACACTAGAGCCAAGAAGAAAAACATCTAGTGACCTCAAGTTATCTGATGCGGCTCATTGATCTACAGCTAGTATGATGCCTTGTATTTCAACATCATGGATAGTTCAAAAAAGGGTTTGGATACAGTAGAGGGAACACTGACTTGCAGCTAAGGATAATGTATGGTAGTTGCTTTCACAGCTACAGATGAGAAGTGGGTGGCACCATCACCTATCCCAGGCTCCACTAACTCTTGCTGCATATTATAATGTACTATGTGCATGCCTCTGCAATCCAGCATTTTACTTTGCGAAAGATGCTAGTAATGTTGAAAATGTTAAATAACCTGTTATAATGTTGATGAGATAGCAAGCAGTAAAATCTATAGCAAGCATTGTATTCATAGTGCAACCTAAAAAGTGTGGCTCCACCACAAAGTAGTATTTAAAATATATTTTTCCTTGGAATGATATCTAGATGTATCATTCCAAGGTCACAGTGCAAAAATGTTAACCATGGAGAATCATTCCTAAATCACTGTGAATAACAACAACGGCTGTAGACAATAGTAAAGCATCTTTTCACCATAGAGGCAACAGTAGTTTTTGTGAACTGTCTTTTAAAAACACTCAACCTCATTGCAGAAATTATCATAAAGATGCACCACCCCAAATACTTAGAAACATAGATTTTGATGGCAGATAAAAACCATAAGATCCATAAAATGTAAACTTAAATAGTTTATAAACTAGCCTTGTACGCATCCCAGGCATTCTTGAAGTCCCCACAGAGTTTGTCTTTACCACCTCTAATGGAAGTAATTCCACAAAGCAACCTTTCTGAGCAAAAGTGCTTCTGTAAATTACTCCTGAACCTTAAACTTAAGATCATAACTTGCTCAGGTGTTGTTGTTTTAATGAAAAATATTTTTATTAAAGGGCCACAATAGTGGGAAAATTACATGCTCTAGTTTGTTGGAGTATATCATTGTAAGACTATGACTCTACACTATGTTTAACCCCTGAAAAAAGGTTAGTCCATATTAAACAATCCTCAACTACTGTTATCTACAATAAATGTGGACCAAAACTCATCAGCTTCAACAACTAGGGGCTATAGAGTCTCCTTTAGACCATCACAAAACATCTTGATTAAATGTGATGTGCTCTGAAGCACTTCTTAAAATTCAGGCATGAATACTATACTGTATTATGTACACATACAATACAGTTTTACTAAAAGATTAAAGTGTATACATATAGGTAAAATGTATATCATGGAATACATTTCTTTTTAACAGGTTTATAGCTTAGAACATTTTGCCTTCATGCCTAAAATCTTCAGCTATAGTCTTGTTTGCACCTTTGGTTTACCGGTTTCATTTTCTTCAAGATTATAGTGTACTTTAGAAAGGGTTTTTTCTTCACATATAAACAGTACTTGTGCTTATTTCTGCTAACACTGCCCACTCTAATTTGATTTCATACAAAATATGTTAAAGCATTTAATTATTGCATATAACTGTTTGTAAAAGGGTTAAACACATAGTTTAAGTAAGCTCCAGAGCATTAATAAACTACTGGGATTGTAGCAAAGATTAGCACAGCACCACTGAACTGCAAGGTGCACGATAGGACCAGGGACACTGCCAAGCCCCTACAAGATATATCACATCAACTATGTCCACAGGACCAGTGTAAATCTTATAGCTTCTTTATTATGACAATAAAAACAGCGACGTTTTGGGGGTAATCGCCTTAGTCATGCTTAAGTAACAAACTTTAAATCATTTAAATCTTATTTTTCGTGCCAGTGACAAGAATCTGAGCGCATACTCCATCTTGTGGGCACATTACGACATTTCATCTTATTAACCTTAATGTTAATACATAAAGTACGTGTGTATACATTTCCTTTATACAATTTATTCATGTGCATAATACTGAAACTAATTCTTTTGACTGACTACACTTTCCATCATTCCCTACATGGGATCCTGATAATTATAAAAAGAGAGACTGTTAGTTATAAAAAGATAGTGAGATCATAATCCTTGTTGAGGTCCCTAGGTGCCAATGTCTCCAATTTATGTATCTACATTTTTCTTTGAGTAATTTTTCTCTGTCCATACCATTTCTGGGTGACCTTATATGATCTATGACTTGCCATTTCAGTTGGCTTATGTTATGGCCCTTCTCCAGAAAATGTTTGGACAGAGGAGCATCTAAATTCCTACACCGAATATTGGAACGGTGCTGGGTCATTCTATCCCTAACCTTCTGGTTTATTTCCCTTATGTATACAAGGGAACACGGACACTTAAGTATACCACATGTATGGTTTCACACGTGAAGAACCCATTTATCTTATATTTCTTACCACTATTTGGACGGTGAAAATGTTCTCCTCTTATAATGGAACTGCAACTCATGCAGTTTAAGCAAGGGAACAGGTAGTTTAAGCATGACTAAGGGGATTACCCCTGAAACATCACTGTTTTTATTGTCATAATAAAGAAGCTATAAGATTTATACTGGTGCTGTGGACATCTTTGATGTGAATGAACTACTGGGAGGTAGCCAAACACATCTGGTGAGCCAATGACAAGAGGCATGTTTGTAGACACCAATCACCAGCTAGGGCATTGCTGCTCTTGAAACTACTTAGGTATGCGTTTCAATACAGAATACCAAGAGAATAAAGTAAATGTTATAACAAAAGTAACTTGAAGTCTCTTAAAATTGCATGCTCTATGTAAGTAATGATTTTCATTTCCCTTTAATATATGAAGCAATCAAAACTTTCTTACACTTGCTGTTTCCTTTTGATTGACAATGGATATGCTCAGTATTTATATAACAACAAATAAAAATGAATCACAGAACAATACCCAATATTGTCATTAAGGAGGAAGATGGAAAACTTCCAAATTGCAATTGCATTGAGACGTTGCGAAACTTATAAGAACTAAAGTTAAATAAGAAACGTATTTATTTTAACTGTACACACACACACTGAACTGAAATCTACCATAATGGATTTGTCAATGCACTGTCTTGTGGAGGAATCATTGGTGGCTGCAAGTATGAATCTTGGGAAAAATGTTATTCAGCAGTGTCTGCAACAAGAGGTTCTGCCTTCTGATGGGACAGAGGATGTTTTACCAGGTGCCTGTCAGGCTCTTGCTGAAGCAATTTTGCGGAATGTACAACTCAGAATTTGGGAGGCTGGTTGTGTAACTCAGAAGGAGATTCTATCACATGCTTGTAGGGAACTGGCCATGCTAATTAAATCCCAGTGTCCTCGTGGCCCAGGGGAGATGGTGCGAATGCGGGGAAAGCTTGAATCTGTACTTTCAGAAAGCTCCTTAGCTGCCAAACTGGCAGAAGTCATAAACACTCGAGAGCTAGTAGAGTGTGTATGCAGCCGACATGAAGCAGGGCTGGGAACGGTGTTGCTGTCAGCATGTCAATGGCTACTGAATGATATAAAAGCCTTATTATTGTGTGAAGAAGTCTGGAGCAACTTATTTGGAGACAGATATCTTGTATGTGCTGCATTTTACACTCAAATTAGACCTTTATTAAGCACTATGGTGTTCCAGATTAATTTAATATCACACATAGAAGAAAAAAGATGCAAAAAGACTGAGAATATTAGAGAAACAGAGCACAAACGTTATGGGGATAGACTGTCATGCAAAATGGGGACTAGGAATTTACAGAAACAGAATAGATTTGGAAAGGAAAACCTACAAAGATTTCAGAATATAAATCAAAGTTCTTCCTATACTTTTTATGACACAAGCAGCAAAAGAACTGAAAACAAATTTAAGGAAACAAAATATGATAAAAACTTTAGCAGTAAAAGCAAAGTGGATGGATATATAAAGAAATATCAAGAATGTAAAATTGTTATCCACAACAGAGAACATCAGATAAGTTATATCATTGAGATTATAAACACTGATAAGAACCAAGAATGCTACACCACCATTTGGAATCTATGGAACCTGCTTATAAAAAAAGATGTACTTACTTGCAATTATATGTGTGAAAACAGAACGTGCTATCTTGTAACTTATGGGCGGCAACCAGTTAACTCTCTGGAGTTATTGCCTTTGAGCAATTGCAGAGACAATGCATTTAAAACTGATGTAACTATTGAAGAAGTGGGGCATCCAATTTGGCCTAAGGATAAATCGGTTATCAAGAGATGGTTTTCTAATCCACATTATCAGGCTGTAGAAGATGCTGGTGATTGGGGCAATCAATGTCTACAGATATGGAAAATCTGTTCTAAAAAAATAGAAAAGCGTCAACCAAAAATAATTGATATAATTATTGGGAATGAAAATGTGAATGTAAGACGTCATCCAGGAAGCAGTACGGTCGCCCAGAAGAGCACCGGCTGCTTTCAGTTTTACAAGAACAAAAGGAAAACTGATGACTTTTAATGTTTATTTAGTTACTAATTAAAGGCCATTTAATTATTGTTTTTTATTACATGCATCACAAATTAATCACTGCATTTACAGAAGAACTGCTTATAAGATAATATTATAAACGCATTTAAAACTGTACTTTTGTTAGCAAAATGTGCATTGTTTTGCTGCCAGAGGATATAACCCTTGAGTGTTATCTTCTTTGCTGTGACCAATTAGGAAGAGGTATAAATAAGCTTTTGCACTTATCAGGCAATCACTGTGCAGCATGTAAGAGGGTCAAGTTTCTGATATTCACAGAATGCACTCAAGCCTCTCTGGGAATAATGGGGGGGTTGATTTCAGATTTAAATCAGGCAAAATATACAGTAAAAGTTCATTGTATTTATTTTTTAATCATAACTAAATATTTTATGGGGAATTAAGTTCTGAGTTTGTCTCTTTAAATCAATGTAATATGATCTGCTGAGCTTGTATGTCCATAATAAAGAGGTTTCAATACAATGTTTATATCAGACAAAACTTTTTTTTCTAATCCAAAATACATTAATTGTTAAGAAAAAAATAATAAAAAAAGTCATCTTCATATGATACCCGTGATTAATGTGACATTCTATGGTATTAAATATGATATTAATAGAAATAAACCACACTAAAAAGCTTAACTTAAGAATAAATATATTGTGAAGATCATGTACTATATTTTTAGCATGTACATCTACTAGAGGTCCCCAAAGCACATGTTATGATTTTTCCTGGGGCCACAAAAAGCATGGCACACATTCTTACTTCTGCTTTTCCAAGGGGCTGCAAAAACTAGTGCAGAGGGCCGCATGTGGCCACCCTTGCTACAGAACACAACCATAATCTCACAAAACTCTTAGAACAACCCAAGAACAATGACAAAGATCTATACATTTCTTAAAGGGATATTAAAGGCAAAAATGTAAAATGTTTGTCTAGGTTAATATCTATTGAAAATATGCTCAAATACTTTGCGTTTTGCTTTTTAAGCTGTTTCACCGCAATTTTCGTTGTAAAATAGGCTTGTTTCCAAACACACTGTGTGGCTAATTTGCATTAGCCAAAAACAGTGGGCAACCTGGGTTCTCTTTCACGTTAGTTCCTAGTAGTGCACACATACACACGCTTGCGTTATGGAATGTCAGTGTGTTATTGTGAACAGGCTTCCAAGAATTAGCTGAAGGATCCCTATTAAACTAAACATTTTTTTAATTCAGCATAATACATAATAAATCATTGCATCTTTGACAGGACATCTCACAGCTAACACGGTGCA
This sequence comes from Bombina bombina, assembly GCF_027579735.1. Classification (NCBI taxonomy): domain Eukaryota; kingdom Metazoa; phylum Chordata; class Amphibia; order Anura; family Bombinatoridae; genus Bombina; species Bombina bombina. The sequence goes on from NC_069499.1 coordinate 920,372,580, forward strand.
GTGCTTTGTATAGATTGCACATTTAAACCATTAAAGGGACAGTCTACACAAGAATTGTTATTGTTTAAAAAGATAGATAATCCCTTTATTACACATTCCCCAGTTTTGCATAACCAACACTGTCATATTGATATACTTTTTACCTCTGTGATTATCTGTATCGAAGCTTTTGCATACTGCCCCCTTATTTCAGTTCTTTTGACAGACTTGCATTTTAGCCAATCAGTGCTGACTCCTAGGTAACTCCACGGCATGAGCACAATGTTATCTACATGGCACACATTAACTAATGCCCTCTAGTTGTGAAGAAATGTTAAGAAATTAGCTTATGAGCCTACCTAGGTTTAGCTTTAACTAAGAATACCAAGAGAACAAAGCAAATTTGATAAAAAGTAAATTGGAAAATTGTTTAAAATTACATGCCCTATCTGAATCATGAAATTTTATTTTTGACTAGACTGTCCCTTTAAGGCAATAGTATTCAGGGATTAAAATGTGAATACATGACACCAACCACTTGAGTGCGCATGATTAAGGAGTGCACTCTGGTAATTTGAATATGCTAACTTATCGATTTGGGTAGGTCAGTTAGAATGCGTGTTAGAGAGACCTATTTTGTGAGCTGTCGTTTATGACGTTATTTGAGAAATAAAATACTTTAATTTTTATTAGAGGGTTCATTTTGAGAAACAGTAAGTAGGATTTATTTAAAATATCAATATTAGCTAATGTGCATGTTTATTTTACATGACTTAACAGAAAGTTTAATATTCCTTTAAGATTTCTGTAGGCATTTTTTTTCTCCTTTTCTCCATTCCTTTCACCCATATCATTCTTTATAGAATATCATAGATGTATTGGGGAAAAACAGCCATCATCCCACTAAGTTTCATTTTTAGAACCTGCTACTAAGGAATAAACTATGCTAATAGTGTTTGGGTTTTATCATTATCAGAAAAATATACATATACTTATTTCTGAAAATCACTTTTTACCCCACACAAGTATAAAGTTTAATTGTTACTGTCCCTTTAATTATCCCTCCCTTTAAACTAGGGATGCCAGCTTTCCACCACAAAAATACTGGAGAATCTCTTGGTGAGTGGGCACAATGGTAGGTAGGGGTTACAAAATGCCACCCAAAAAGCCACTACTCTTGATCCAAACATGTATACTTTCACAGTTGAGCAGTCTTTTTACCCCATGGCTGTCGGTAGCCTAAAAATCAACTAATTTTATCTCTTCAGCTGCTGAACCCCACATAAACAGTAGTGATTTGACTCCCTTGACTGTCACTCATTTGTAATGCATTGGTGCTCAGGCCTTTTACATTTAAATAAAATCCATGGACTTTTAAAAAAAATTGACGTTTAAGTGTCCAGTATTTTTGTGATTTTACTGAACAGCCTGCTAATATACTGGACTTGTCCTGTTGAATACTGGACACCTGACAATCTTATTGTACCTTCCATAATGGCAAATTCCTTTTCATTTTATAGTACCTGACATTGTAGCTGGATATTGGACAGTTTTTTTTATATATATTTTGCCTACAAATAACTTGTCCCACCTCTTCCATAGTAAATATATAATTCCACTGATTTTTAACTATTACCTTCCATTCTATTTGGTCAGTATCTATGGCAAAACATGTGACATCGTGATGCGTCACTTTAACCTTCCATTCTATTTGGTCAGTATCTATAGCAAAACATGTGACATCTTGATGCGTCACTTTAAACTGTACCTCCCATAATGGCAAATCCCTCTAAATTTCTTAATAAATGGCATTGTAGCTCTGAAACAGCTACTCTAAAAAAATATTGTGACATTTCTGGAACTTTTGCCTTCAAATAACACTGATTTTTAATCATATACCCTTCCATTCTATTTGGCAAGTATCTATGCCACAAATTAAAAAAAAAAAACATCTTGTTTCCAGCTGTTTTAATTTCCCCTTACAGTGCAGGCATTGTGTTATTCCTTTCAGTATGCTACTTTTTTGGTTTTACTTTAAAGCATTAAACTAACCCTTACAAACATTGAGAAATAAGTTAACTATAAACACAGAAGTTAAATAAAAATGTTTTTTTAAAATGTTAAAAAAATTGTCTGGAGATATTCTGAGATATTAAGTCTTGCAACGTAGCAACCAACTCGTGGAAAAAAAACTCGTTTTGTTTTTTAAGTGACAAAAGCGCCATATTAAACTCGCCCCAAATATATGTTGTCAGGTCAAAAGCAACATGCCAAGACACCGTAGATAACTTGAGTTGAGGTGATAATTTTTTTTATCTAAAACAAATCGGTCTTTTATGATCAGCGTCTCTTATCAGTATGTAAACCAATATCGTCGAACTAAATGTTATAACCCTACGAGCTTGACTTTATTTTGTGACGCAGATGTTTCGCTCCCTCCTATTGGCTGCAACTGGAACTATTTTGTTTCACCTTAGGCTAACAAGTTTTGTATGTTGCGCCCAGCACTCACACTCTCTCTTACTGAATAAATTGGCGGTATTACACAAGAATTTGCCTTTCATTGGTCTTTGTAGCCATCATTCAGGGCTCCTTACGCCTATTGGATGATATTACCACTCGTTTCCGTTTCCTTCATGGAATCCCTCTGCAAACAATAATACAAGGGGAACGCAAGGCTTAGAGGGAATGATAATGTTTATCAACATATATAAAACCATGTGTAAATACAGTGCTATCTGTAAGCGCTAAACCCATTGTATCTATAGATAGCTAAATGTCAGTGAATGTGAAACCTCTGATTACTGTGGCACAGGATGTAAGAATGGCTGTTTGCTGGCAGTGACAGCGGGAGGACCTGTGCCAGGGAAGTGGTGGCTAATAACCCGCAGGCTGATCCAGAAAAGAACAACCAGGTGAGGCAATAAGTGGTTTAACTCTTAAGTGGCTATAGTGGGTGCTTCACAGTCATTGATTGAAGTGAATACCTTAAGATTTGTGTGTAAAACGTTTAGCTATGTGCAATGAAACAACTTTGCAATATACTTTCATTATTTATTTTGTCCTCTTGTAATTTAAACAGGAAAATTGTGCGTTTTCTCATTCTCAGAACTGTAAATGCTGACTTAAAGGGACAGTTTACAATATAATTTTTATTGTTCATAAAGATAATCCCTTTATTGCCCATTCACCAGTTTTTCATAACCAACACAGTTATATTAAAATACTTTTTACCTCTGATTACCTTGTATCTAAGCATCTTCTTACAGCCCCCTGAACACATGACTTTATTATCTATTGACTTGCATTTTAGCCAATTAGTGCTGTGTTGTGCTGACTCTTAAATAACTCCCCGGGCGTGTGCACAATGTTATCTATAAGGCCCACATGAACTAGCAGTCTTCTGTTGTAAAATGCAAAAATAATAATAAAATGCACGTGATAAGAGGCTGTCTGTAGTGACTTATAAACATGCAGAAATGTAGAGGTTTAAATGTTAAAGTATATTACTATATCAATGTTGGTTATGCAAAGCTGGGGAATGGGTAGTAAAGGCGTTATCTATCCTATTAAACAATAACAATATTGTTGTAGACTGTCCCTTTAAGTCAAGCAGTAGGTGTTTAGCTATTAAAAAAAAAAAAAACTGCAGTACATAATGTGCTCTTTGGTTTTTAAAATGTTTAGACTTGACTGATGTTATTCTATAGCAAAACAAGGAAACTACAAGGCATTTAGTGTCCCATTTTGCTGTTTACTGAGAGTGCAACTTATAAAATGCCCAAATTGAATTATACTCTCATTTACACTTAAAAATACTATTAAGGTTAAAGGATTATTTTCTGTTATACTTTTTAAGCTAAACAACTAACATATTAAAGTTAATAAACATTAATTAAAACCTACTGACCCATATTTTCTCCAAAACGAAGTTTCATAACGTTCTGAAAGTTATATCTTTTATTCGCCGATGATGTCACGTTATCCTGCCCACTATTTTCAGCACTGCATGTTCAAAATACTTAAACCAATAACTTTGTGTTTAAAGCGCCATTTTGAAACCTAGGTATTGTAAAGGGATTGGTACAGAGCAAAGGATACCCACGGAGTGGGTTTGGAAAACAATTAAATTTGCAGATAAGATTTCTGATATACGGTAGAGATGTTAATGAAATGCTATTGATAAAAAGCGTATTTGGGGTAGTTAGTTAGTAACAGGCATAGAAAATATTTACTTACAGTGGCCCTTTAAATTCCTTTCTAGTAACTAAAATGCTACTAAAACTAACACAATGGTAGTACATATACACAGGTTTAAATACCTAATGTGTAGCTTGGAGATGTTCTTTCAGTTAATTACTAATATCCGTTTAGTGGTGCTAAGAGCAACATGAAAAACCTTTAATGGTGTGCCTCACAGTTTGTAGTTTTGGCATCCCTGTTGTGTAGATCAGTTGCTCATTGGTTATTGTTGGGCATGGACCCATTTCTGCGAGCGTAGAACGAATAATCTTTGTCAGCACTTTTTTATTTTAATACACATTTCCTTTGTTTGAAGGGGTATGAAACGCAATTTATTTTTCTTTCACGATTCAGGTAGAGCATGCAACTTTCTAATTTACTCCTATTAATGTTTCTTCTTCCCCTTGGAATCTTTATTTGAAAAGGCAGGAATGTAAGCTTAGGATCCTATGCAGTTTTGTTTCAGCGCATGGGTAGTGCTTGCTATTGGTGGCTTGGGGAGTCTTGTTTTTTGATCATCAGTAAAGTTGATGACATCATCCCCATTAGCCAATAAAATTAAATATGTAAACACAGCATCCCCGCAAACTAGTTTTGTTTTAAAGCACTCTAATGTAGCCCTTGTTCACAATGCAAAAGTATTTTACTGTGTTTAAATAGCTTATGTTTTGATTTAAAAAAAAAAAAAAAAAAAAAAAAATTACACTGATTTCCCTTTCAAATTGTAGTCTTTAAAGCTCATGATTTTTTGCTGTTAAATCTACTTATGTCAAATGGGCACAGTTTAAACAATTTCAGTGTTAAAATGAGATGAAGATTATGCATGCATAACAGAGCGAACAAGCAATTTAAAAAGTTGGGAAATAATTGTATGAATTCAAATTCAACCAACAGCTAGAGCAAAATATGTTGCTGGAGTGTACATATGTGTTTCTGTAAAGTGGGTATGTCTCAAATATCACTGCTATATACAGCTGAGCCTTGGCTATGTGTGCGCTGTACTTCTAAGTAGCGAGATAAGAACTTGAGTTAGAAACTGGAGGGGGAAACTGCAGTCCCACTAACAGGTAAAACTTACTAACTATACACCTGCACAATGCTCTCCATGTCTTTTCTGCTATTTCTGTCTGTCCTTTTCCTAAAAATTACTGTACTTCCCTATAACAACCCCCACCCTATCCATATCTCACCCTCCCTTCTCTCATCCCCTATGCTTTCCTCTCATGAACTACTCTGTCTCCCTAGAAATACTTCCCCATCTAACTCTCCTGTGTCTAATCATACCCGCTCTTACAAGTCTCACTCTCACCTGTCACTCACACTCCTCATACTGCTTGCTGCTGGTGACATCTCTCCTAACCCTGGCCCTGCAGCAATCACCACACTTTTACACTCTCACTCAGTCCCCCACTGCAAAAACTCTAGGTCACGCAATCCTAACAATCTCATCTCTATTAACCCACAGAGCTTATCCCCTCTCTAGCAATTACTGAAACCTGGTTTTCATCTTCTGACACTGCTTCCTTTGCTGCTCTCACGCACGGTTGTCTCCACTTTAGCCAAACACCTAGGCCAGGTGAGAGACATGGTGGCGGTGTTGGTATCTTACTCTCCCCCTCCTGCTGCTATCAGCACCTGCATCCTTATCCATCTCTCACCTTTTCCTCCTTTTGAAGTCCACTGCATCCGCCTGTTCTCCCCCCTCTCCCTCAGGGTGGCAGTTATCTTTTGCCCCCCTTGGCCAACCTCCCAATTCCTTGATAACTTTGCTGCCTGGCTTTCTCACTTTCTATCTACAAATACATCTGCTCTAATCTTGGGGGACTTCAACATCCCCATTGATAACCCATCTGCCCCTGCTGCCTCACTCAAACTCCTTTGGTCTCTCACAATCCACCCTATTCCCTACTCACCGCGACGGACACTCTCTGTTGATCTGGTATTCTCCTACCTCTGCTCTCTCACTGACGTCAGCTGTCGCCCATTTCCCATCTCAGACCACCATCTGCTCACCTATAATCTTGATATACAGGCTAAACCTACTTCTCCCCCTCGCCCCCGCACCTGTAGAAATCTGCACACTGTGGATCCGCTCCAAGTTTCCAAACTTATTCAAAAACACCTCCCCCATACCCTCCCCCACACTTACATAATATTCTGCCCTGACCTTGCTACAACCCACTATAACAATACTCTCTCCTCTGCACTTGACACTTTTTTGCTCCTCCTCAAATACGCAAAACCTCCACATCTTCAGCTTCAACCGTGGCACTGTAAGCAAACACGCTACCTGCAAAAAATGCTCCTGTGCTGCTGAACGTGCCTGGAGGAAATCCTGCTCTGAACCAGATTTCGTCCACTATAAGTTAATTCTTTATTCTTACTCCTTTCCCCTTCACTTAGCCAAGCAAACCTAGTTCTTTTCTCTTATATCTACTCAATCCTCAAACCTCAAACGACTCTTCTCTTCTCTAACTTTTTCACTAACTTTAGGTTTCTCACTGAAATTATTTACAAATGGCTTGTGCAATTATGGCACAAATGGTTGTAAATGCTTCTCTGGGAGCCCCTTTGTTCAGAAATAGCAGACATATATGGCTTTGGCATTGCTTTTTGGTAATTAGAAGGCCGCCAAATGCCGCTGCACACCACACTTGCATTATGCCCAACAGTGAAGGGGTCAATTAGGTAGCTTGTAGGGTTACACATCCCACCCCCTGATCCCTCCTTGACCCCCCTCAAACAGCTCTCTTCCATCCCCTACCCCACAGTGGTCACCCCCATCTTAAGTACTGGCAGAAAGTCTGCCAGTACAAAAATAAAAGGATTTTTTTATTATATACTTTCTGTAGTATAGGATCCTCCCCTTACCACCCAACCTCCCTGAACCCCCAAACAGCTCTCTAACCCTCCCCCTCTACCTATTTGCAGCCATCTTAGGTACTGGCAGCTGTCTGCCAGTACCCAGTTTGCTCTAAGTTATTGTCATTTTATTTTTAAAAATAAAACCCCCACTATTTTCCGTAGTGTAGCTGCCCCCCCCCATAAGCATACACCCCTCCCAGATCCCTTTCTACGCACAAATGCCACAAAGGATCCCCCTCTTCTCATTCCCCCTCCTTTCCACTCACACCGGTGTCCCTCTCTGCATCTTTAGCTACCTAAAGGGTATTGCACGATGTGCCCTTGGTCCTTAAGGGGTTAAACATGAAAAATTAGTACTGACATGTGCTCCTATACACACAGCCTTCGATAGTGAGTGAATGTTGATTCAACATTCACTCACTATTTTTCACTACTCTCCCAGGGCTAGAGGGCAAGTCGAAATTTTGAGCCATGTAGTCAATACTGTATAACCAAGCACAGTGTAAAAGATTTAAGATGCTTTTAAAATTTCTGTCCTCCAAAGCTTGCAGGTCAGACAGATGGGCTGTATGAGGCATGTGATAATAGGTTAGAGCCCTGTGTAAGCTTCTCACAGTTGGTGGCAAATAAGCGGTGAACAGCTGCTCTGATACATTCAGATACCTTATGAGCCTTAAACATTTGATTATGAAGTTTAAGTTCATTGCCCCCTTTTTAAAGGTAAATTTGAGTGATGCGTTAAAGGGACATGAAGCACTGAGATTTTCATGTAAAATGTCTAATTTAAAAGCTTGCAGTATATCTTTCATTGTTTATTTTGCCCCATTTTTGATGTAATTAAACTCTAAATTGTGGGTTTTCCATTTCTGAGAATTGGAAGTGCACACTAGTTTGTATGCTGACTTGTACTTCACTGGTCCTTGTGTTAAGTCTCATACAATAAATTCTTTAGCACAGATTTCATGTTTAGTCTTTCTGAAGAGCCACATTCTCCCTTCTCCTGCTCACTGGCACAGCTGTTGGCTACTGATTGAACTGCCTGGATTACTCTGTCCATGTCCCACATTCTGCCCACACAACAACCCAAAGGCACTCATCCAGGAAAATGGCAGCAAATAAGCATTTCTATTGCCTACTTCAGGGAACATATTTCTCATGTTTAAGATACTGTTGGGAAGACTGTGGTTGCGGACAGGTTATTTCTAATTCAATTTCCTTTCTTACACACAGGTAACTATCCTATATAAAAGGGAAACCATGCAAGTACTAATTTACAGAACTTCTTTCTGTCATGTACATTTTTATATGGACATCAATGAATTATATGGACACATTTATATGGACATCAATTAATTATATGGACACATTTATGCAGAGAAAGTAAAAATAACAAAAGTTTGTAGTTTTATTTCCCCCTTTCCCATAATTTAACTCTGGAAAGGTCAGTTTTTTTTAAATATATTGAAATATATATATTCTGTCATACTTCTGCTATTAACAGAGCAAAGGTGCCACCTCTTCCACTCACAAAGCCAGGTACACAGAAAAGAACAAATATTATTGCTGTAATGAGCTGGGTATGTGCAGTTAAAGTACACACACCTTGCATGGTTTCATTTAACATATGCCGCCTGCTTTTGTATATTTGACATTATCTCACATCATTTTTAAAGCCTCTCGGCTCCGTGCTCTGCAGCATCATTTTAATATAGTATGCTATGGGAGTGTGCTCCTGGGGGCTCAATCACAAGGGAAAGACCTAAGTGTTTAATGCACAAATTTATAGTGCTTGTCTACCTTTGAGAAAATCTGCTTTTAATACTAAATCTCCTTTCAATAATGTAGGCTAGAGGAATCTTCCATATTGACATCACTAAAATTTGCTTGTGTATATATATATATATATGTGTGTGTGTATGTGTATATGTATATATATATATATATATATATATATATATATATATATATATATATATATATATATATATATATATATATATATATATATATATATATATATATATATATATATTTATTTATTTATAAAAATTCTCTATCGGTATAAAGAAAATAAGAAGAAAAGAGTTCACTGAAGGTTGGCCTTTATGGAGCAATAAACAGCATGATGATTATACTTAATTAATTGGTTCCTAGCAGCATTGAGCTGTGTGAACTGTCTGCGTAGGAAGCTGTATGAGCATCGTTAATTGCTGCAGTTCCTCTGCTATGTTTCTACCGTCTGGTCACAAACATTACTTGCTTAGTACAGTAGAGAATTATTAGTGGACTCTGGAAATTAGGGCTGCAGCTTAGGGCAAGGTGAAATAAGTTAAAGGTAAATGGAATGTTTTTTTCCACAGCCTTTTCCTCTTCACCCCTTTTGTTTTGTGATTAGATTGCTACCTGGTCTGCATGAGTATTATTGGTTGAAGGGACATCATAGTAAATAGTTTTAAAATCACATGTTCTAATGGATTAGAGCATGTAATTTTAAAACTATCGACTCTAGATCCACAAGAGGGTTAAATACACAGTAGAAATACCATTTGGAGAGCACTGCCAATCTGGAGTGGAAAACGCAGCAGAATCGGCAGCGCTAGTTCCACATGTGAGTTGTGTAACTAGCCCTGTGTATTGGCTCAGCGGCTTTTCTGCTCTGGGCCAGCAGAGAGTCCTGAACAGTATTTCTAATGTGTGTTTAACCCCTTTATGTGTCATGGGTCCATACTTTTAAAATATGCTCTAATGGATTAGAGCATGTCATTTATTGACTATAATGTCCCTTTTAATTTACTGTCCCATAATTGATTTGTGATTAGCTATATGTTTTTTAATACATGCAGTTATATAGGCACACCTTACAGTGAAACTGTAGGACAGAGCTTTCCAAACTTTTCATGTTGGTGACACACTTTTTAGACCTACATCATTTCGCGACACAGTAATTAATTCAGCTGTACTAGCAAAAAGGAGGTTAAACTAACTTGTTTTAAGAGATACAGACACATAAATAAATTATATAATAATAAAATGCATTTACAAGTAACAGTATGTATGTGCAAGAATTAAAAAAAGTTTAATAACACCAATAGCTACTTACTATTTTAATGGGATGTATGAGGTTGATGGGATGAACACAGCTTCTGAATATTTGGTGGAATATTAGATAAAGACACTCGCATTTCATCATCAAGCATTTTTAAGCTTCCACTTCCTATCCATATATCAAGAGCAGGAGCAGCAATGCACTACTGGGAGCTAGTTGCAAAAAACCCCCACTGACTTCTGACTTCAGCTCAGCATTTAAACTGCCGCCCTCAGAGCTCGGTGAGTCCGATTGACTACTGCCCGCACTGCAAACACACTGCTGTCCCACTCACTGACAACACATGCAGTCACGAGCCAATTAAGGAGACTACACCTGCAGTCAGGAGCCAATGTGCTGGCAAAGCCGCCAATGGGAATAGTTTCAGTTCCCACTGAGCTGTGCCAATTGGTTAAGATGATCTGTGACTCACTAGGTATCAATCACGTGTCAACCATGTGATATGCGTAGCAGGCAGACGGAAAGTCAGAAACCCAAAAAAAAAAAAAAATTTAAATTTAAAATAATTTGTGCTGAAGCAGGGACACACCTACACACTGCTGCCGACACACTAGTGTGTCCCGACACACAGTTTGGAAAGCACTGCTGTAGGATATCCTCCTCCTTTACTTTTTTTTTCTTAAACCGCTTCACTCCTATTAATACTTCGAAATGCACCTCCCTAGTTTTTTTTTTGACAGTTGGGCTAATCTGAATGCCGAAGATGGTGACCAGAAGACGCATTTGGCAATTTGTGGAGCTGGATTTATTATTGTGAAAGTGCAACACACAAAGTAAGATCTGTGCAAATCCAGTTCTTAGTGTGTTGTACTTTCACATTAACCCTAATGTCACAAATTCACATCCCCCATAAAAAAACTGCAGATATATCAGAGACATGTTGTGCAAGTGGCCTATTTCTGTACAGTGTACAGCTGTATTATGGCTAAGAAAATCTAAGTATCTTAGAAAGTGCTTACTAGTAAGTTTTTGTTGTCCCTGAGGTGGGATAAGTAAGATGTTTGAATGACACCTGTGTATTGTCTGTCTAGCTTGTTACAGAGAGATATTTGTGACAGCTCATGGCTATAATTTAAAGGAACACTAAACCCTAAATTTTCCTTTCATGATTAAGATAGAGAATACAATTTTAAACATCATTCCAATTTTCTTCTATTCTAATTTGCTTTATTCTTTAGATAGCCTTTGTTGAAGAAATAGATATGCATATGTGTGTGCCAATCACATGAGGCATCTATGGGCAGCACCCAATCAGTAGCTACTGTCCCTATCTAGATATGCTTTTCAGCAAAGAATATCAAGAGAATGAAGCAAATTAGATAATAGAAGTACATTAGAAAGTTGTTTACAATTGCATGCTCTATCTAAATCATGAAAGAAAAAATGTGGGTTTTATGTCCCTTTAACTACGTCATAAAAATGTTTAAGGCTCAACAAATTTGTCCAAAATCTGGAAGCAGGGTTAGGTATGCCTTGCAGAGGGTGGGGCTGTAAAAAAATACAGAGAACACATGCACCTTTTTATATATAAAGCAGTTTCTCAAAGGATATTGCAGCCAGGTGTAGATTGCTAGAGAAACTTTTATTTTTTATTTTTGTTGGTTTATTTGTTTGTTTTTAAAGTTTACGACTAGATTGCAATCTAGCTTTTAAAAAGTCAGTGTGGTCACAAAATATTGAAAAGCATAATCACAAATGCTCTAAAATCTTCTCTACATTGTACCACTTAAGTTGCTTCTTTTTAGAATTTTTCTTAGATTTAGTATGCAAGGATATACTAGCTATCCCTTCAGATATTGATAAATCACTGAATAATCTATCTGAACAAGAAAAACTTGCACTAAAATCAATAAATCAATGTACTGATGTCCAAATTAAACAGAGTGACAAGGGTGGGAATATTGTTATATGGCCTACTGAAATGTATATAGCCGAGGTCAAAAAACTCCATAATCGTAAAAAATGAAGATTTTCTTAAACAGTATAATAGATTAATTAAACAGGCGGCAGCTGATGGCACTATTGATAAAAAGGAATTTCAATACTTAGATGTTAAAAACCCCAAGATAGCAACACTCTATCTATTACCTAAAATCCACAAAAATCAAACATGCCCCCCAAGGAGACCCATTGGGTCTCTAACGGAGAAGGCCTCTAAATATGTGGATGCAAGACTCAGGTACATTGTAGATTCATTGCCCTCCTACACAAAGGACACGATGCACATTCTTAACAAGATGAATACACTGACTATAACCCCTCAATCAATTCTCGTCACTTGTGACGTGGAGTCACTTTATACAAGTATTGATAAACAATGGGGATGTAGAGCTGTTTCCCACTTTTTAACAAAGAATCAGACTTTATCCAACGAATCCAAACAATTCATTATGGATTTACTGGAATTCACTTTGGATCACAATTACTTTGTTTTTGATGGGAGATTTTATTTGCAGTTGTGTGGAACAGCAATGGGGACCTCTTGTGCCCCCACTTATGCAAATATATACCTGGGCTGGTGGGAGGAAACTGTAGTGTTCAACAGCAATCTCCTACAGTATACCAAATACATTATCCACTGGTCCAGGTATATAGATGACATTTTCTTTGTGTGGGATGGATCAATACAAACACTCAATGAGTTCATTTCGCTTCTTAACAATAATTCTTTTGGTCTATTTCTAACTATGACACATGATGACCACAAGGTGGAATTCCTGGATCTAGTTATCAAAAAAGTGAATGACCACTTAGAAACAGATTCCTTTAGGAAACCCACTGCAACAAATAATATTTTGCATGCGCAGAGCTTTCATCATCCAAACACAATAAAAAGCCTGCCAATAGGGGAATACCTAAGGATTCGCAGGAATAGCTCATCTATTGAAGCATTCCAGAAAGCAGCAAATGAACTAAGAGAGAGATTGCTACAACGAGGGTATTCAAGGAAATCCTTAAAGAGAGCCTATCAGAGAGCTATGAATGAGAATAGACAGGAATTACTAGAACCCAAAAAGTCAGAGGATAATCTCAATTCTTTGAGATTTATCTAAACATATTCCAGTCAAAGCAATCAAGTATCCAATATAATACTTAAACACTGGCATATTTTACAATCTGATGACCAGTTAAATTCTATAATCCCTACAAAGCCCCAATTTACGTACAGAAGAGCAGGCAACCTGAGTGACCAGTTAACTCAAAGCCACTTTGACAGAAATGCCAAAAAGCCCCCTCTTTATAAAGGTTCGATAGCATGTGGAAATTGTAAAATATGTACACACATGGTAAAAAAGATAGTAATGATGGATAGATTCAATAAACGGTGGACCATCCAGAGTCACATAACTTGTAAAACTCCAAACGTCATATACTGTTTAACCTGCAGCTGTAATTTATTATATGTAGGTATGACCACAAGACCTATGGGAAAGAGGATGACTGAACATCTTAGCAATATTCGAAATGCTGAGAAAGATACTAAAAATGGAAAACAGATAACAAGTGTGGCGAGACATTTCCTATACCATCATAAGGGCAAAACTAATACGTTCAGATGTTGGGGTTTAGAAAGCCTACGTTCAGGCATTCGTGGAGGAGATATAGAAACAATTTTGCTCCAAAAGGAAGCAAAATGGATATTTAATTTGAATTGTGTGATGCCACAGGGCATGAATGAGAATAATAATTTTTGGGTCTTCCTGTGAAACTCGATACAACTGTAAATAATTCTGTAAATAATAGTGTACATATGTAAGAGTTTCAATATAATATCTCTATCTAGACGTGCACCCAGAATTCCGAAGTAAATGCAATTTTTGGATCATAACGATATATGTTAAAAATCAGTGAGATAAGAATTATACATGAACTAGTATGACACGCATTATGTTATGTTTTTTGTTTCAAACTTAAAATTAACCATAAAATATGAATATATGAGAGTTACACTTAAGTCTTTAAAGAATTGACCTAAGCACATAGAAGTTGTCTTAGCCTTATAATACAACAAAATACTCTACATTGATAACATAGTACACACTAATAATGTGCATTTAGGTGATGTCTTTTAATCTTAAGATAATACAAACACTGTCTGATCACCATCTAAACACTATTAGGTAAATCGGTTTCTCTGTTTGAACGATGGAAATTCATAATTGTAATTCTGTCCCACATGAGCAGTATATTACAAACCTTGTAACTTGGCTATATATATGAAATCCATAGTATACATTGAGTCCATGTCAATAGCGCTCTGAATCACAGTTCATAATATTATGTTTGACTCACAATAATGATTTTTTAACATATGGTCTCCATAATGCTTTTTACTAACAGGGATAACAATATGATAACGAGTAGAAGTAATAGAGTAAAACGGGATAACATAGTCCATCACTCAAAAAATTGTCACTTTGTACTCTATCGGTATACACAGATTATTTCTTTAAATGGTGAAAGCTAGTATAGTAGATATAGATGAGTGATGTAAGCAAATTGCTATATTACCAGTTTATTTTGTAGAACAATGCAATGCAGTGCAACGCAGAACAACATATAAAATATAGGTGAATCCTGATTGGGCACTAACATTGCATCCACAGCCATTCCGGAATAACCTATCATCGAAATGTGCCTGAGCAGTACAGCACTGATGATTGGCCCTAAGATGGGCGTGTACAATAGTTGCGCTCCCATTGGCCTTAGAGACACAGAACTGGGTTATTTTAAGCGTGTTCAGCTTCACACTCGGCTTGTCATTTTTAAGAAAACACATTGAGAAAGGCCGCTACTCGGCAGAAACGCGTTTGTGTGCTATATTTAGCTTAAACTGCTATAAGTTTGGCTTTTTGTTTTTAATAATAATTATCATATCGCTCCTACGCTTTGATATAGACTGCACGAGATTTTACAGGAACACTCAGCCATCCCTGGCACCTGAAGCCGGCGTATCCTGTTACCGGCCAGGAATACAGGGGGGTGGTTTGAGCTGTATCCTATCTCTGGGTATTGCAGCCTATTCTGCACAAGTGATTTTTTTCAGGGGCCTTGTGTAATAATTATTTAGGTCTTTAATAGTGATTAATAAAGTAAAGTTTTTTTAACTGATTGATACATATAGTAGTTGAATGATTTCAATACTATTACTATTCATATAGGGAACGAGTGCTATTCAACCCCTTCTTGCCCCCCTTTTTCCCTTCCCATAATTTTCACGTAACTAATTAAGGGTTAGCACCAGGGATTACTATATTCCCTTTTTCCCTATCATTACAGTCACTGTGCCAATTTTATATTTCCTTTTTCAACATTCTTTTTAGAATTTATCATTAACGCATCCTTTTTGTGATGTTTACAGGTTGGAAATGCCTCACTGCTTTGCCTATGGCTGCACCAACCACAGTGGGAAGCTTCCCCAAGCAGTTTCAATGCATTCCTTTCCCAAGGAGCTGCCCCTTGCAGAGACGTGGGTGCTCCACAGCCGTACAGATGTGGGAAACGTGCAGGATTTTGTACGTGACACGCTGCTAAAAAGCCCAGAGAGCTATGTGCTATGCTCAGAGCATTTTGAAGAAGAGATGTTTGAGCAGACTTGGGATTCCCCTGAATTAAAAAACAAAAGGTCAAGAAGATTGCTGAAAGCTGATGCTGTACCAACTTTATTTGCCACCAGTGCCCCCAAACTACGGAGGCATGCAGCACACCACCTGAAAATACATGAGCGAAAGCAGGTAACCACTGCCTTTTTTTTTTTTTTTTTTTTTTTAATTTATTTGATATATGTATATTTAAAAAAAAAAAAAAAAATATATATATATATATATAATTTTTTTTTTTTTTTTTTTTTTTTAAACTACAATATACATTTTTTGTCCCCTTTTCCTGCAATTCCATTCTGAAATTGTGAGCTTTTCAGTTCCTGTTAGAAATGGAAGTGCTCAACATTGTTATATTCCACACAGCCATTGGCTGCACACTCTAGTGTCCTAATTATAACTGTTAAGAGAAAAATCTCTAAAAACCCTTAGGGTAGGTTGGGTAGGGTCTAGAACTCGGGGCCAATTCCCCCAAAGTTAAACCTATGTATCTAAAAGGGGGCAGTGCTTAATGCCAAAGCATAAGTTAAGTAAAAAAGGAGAGACGGGGATAGAGGCATTATTTGGCACACTTATAACCAGAGTCTCGCTTATAATATACTGCTTGGATGAGGGTGAAGTGTATATAAAATATAACTTTTAATAGTGTATCAGGTTAAAAAAGGTGTATTATCCATAAAACCATATTAACCGTAGAACACACAGATGTTCGTTGGGTAACCAGCTTAAAGATACAAATTAGAACACTATGTATAGACAAAGAGCTTCCTATTAGTCAGGTAAATATTAAGCTTATCATGAGATACTAAGGTAATTTATCAATATTAATCAAAAAATTATTAAAGAGTTCATCAAATGGTGTAACATATACAACCGTAGTTGGTAATAATCGGATATAAAAGATAGTTAGTCCTAGAGCTTCTCGTTGGACAGAGCACCTGGCTATGCTCCCACTGCATCAGTGGGAGCCTACAAATAAATATGGGCAGGTTATAGTAATGTGTGAACACCTGTAGTTATAGTGGATGGGAAAGAAGCATCTGACTATAAGAAAAAATAAAGATTAAAACCATGTATAAAGAGACACGTTAGAATATCTCATAATAAGACATGCTTCTCTAGTAATCGGGGTAAAATACCCATTAGTACTCTATAAATAAAGAGGTTACGATTAAAGGGACATTATACACATTTTTTCTTTGCATAAATGTTTTGTAGATCTATTTATATAGCCCATAAAGTTGTTTTTTTTGTTGTTGTTTTTTTTTTTTTGGTTTTTTTGTTGTTTTTTTAAATGTATAGTTTTGCTTATTTTTAAATAACATTGCTCTGATTTTCAGACTCTTAACCAAGCCCCAAAGTTTTGAGAATACCGTTAGCTTCCTTCTCCAGCTTGTTCCTGTTTGTGTAAAGGGTCTTTTCATATGCAAAAGAAGGGGGAGGGGGGAGTGTCTTATTTTCGACTTGCCGTGGGCTTTCCAGCTACCTTTTCAACAGTTTTATACTGGATTTTTATATCAGTGTCTGTGCATCTTATTCTTTATAGTAGTGTATATTACATGCAGTTATATGAAAATGGGTGTATACTGTACCTTTAATAGCCAGTAAGACCTCAAACCTAAAAAACAGGGGAGTCAGAGCTCCAGTTATTGCGGCAGTCTGTAGCCAGGTTATCTATGTGAGAGTGGTAGTACTTTTTGAGCCGCTTCATTTAACATTCATAGGTGAGCATTGTGTACCTAAGACTACCCCGCATTGCCCCAGTTTTAAAGGAATTCAGCTATACCCCCTAAGTGCCAATTAAGGCCAACAATATATTTGAACCGATTAATGAGAAGCAGTGTGAACGCCTGACGCGCGTTTCGCCTACTGCTTAATATTTTGTCTACACATAGAGTTCTAATTAGTTTATTTAAGCTGGTTACCTAACACACATCTGTGTGTTCTACTGTTAATATGGTTTTATGAATAATACACCTTTTCTTCTGTTAAGTGTGATCAGTCCACGGGTCATCATTACTTGTGGGATATTATCTGCTCCCCTACAGGAAGTGCAAGAGGATTCACCCAGCAGAGTTGCTATATAGCTCCTCCCCTCTACGTCACCTCCAGTCATTCTCTTGCACCCAGCAACTAGATAGGTCGTGTGAGAGGACTATGGTGATTATACTTAGTTTTATATCTTCAATCAAAAGTTTGTTATTTTAAAATAACACCGGAGTGTGTTATTACCTCTCTGGCAGAGTTTGAGGAAGAATCTACCAGAGTTTTGCTATGATTTTAGCCGGAGTAGTTAAGATCATATTGCTGTTCTCGGCCATCTGAGGAGTGAGGTAAACTTCAGATCAGGGGACAGCGGGCAGATGAATCTGCATAGAGGTATGTAGCAGTTTTTATTTTCTGACAATGGAATTGATGAGAAAATCCTGCCATACCGATATAATGTCATGTATGTATACTTTACACTTCAGTATTCTGGGAGAATGGTAATTCACTAGAATTACACTGTAAGAAAGACATAAAGCTGTTTAATAACTAGAGATTATGTTTAACGTTTTTGCTGGAATGTAAAATCGTTTTCATTTACTGAGGTACTGAGTGAATAAATGTTTGGGCACTATTTTTCCACTTGGCAGTTGCTTAAATCTGTTTTTTTCTGTCAGTTTCTGTTCTCCCTCACTGCTGTGTGTGTGGGGGAGGGGCGCTTTTACTATGCATCAAATATTTCAGTCAGCACAACAGAGCTGTGAGAATTATAGTTTGACTGAGATAAAAACGTTTATTCTGTAATTTGTTTCCTGCTTTCAGAAATTGTTATCTTTGCTAATGGGATTAAACCTTTGCTAAAGTTGTGTTGTTTAATTGCTGAGGGGAACAATCCTTTGCTAAAACTGTATATTCTGACAAAGATTGATGCTATAATTTAATTATTTTAACTGTTATAATTTTTTTCTGTGCTTCTTAAAGGCACAGTTCGTTTTCATATTATTTGTAAATTACTTTGAAAAGTATTTTCAAGTTGCTGTTTATTTGCTAGTGTGTTAAACTTGTCTGATTCAGAGGAATATCTCTGTGCTATATGTGTTAATGCCAAAGTGGAGCCCAATAGAAATTTATGTACTAAATGTATTGATGCTACTTTAAAAAACAGTCAATCTGTACAAATTGAACATATTTCACCAAACAACGAGGGGAGAGTTATGCCGACTAACTCGCCTCACGTGTCAGTACCTGCATCTCCCGCTCAGGAGGTGCGTGATATTGTAGCGCCGAGTACATCTGGGCGGCCATTACAAATCACATTACAAGATATGGCTACTGTTATGACTGAAGTTTTGGCTAAACTACCAGAACTAAGAGGTAAACGTGATCACTCTGGGGTGAGAACAGAGTGCGCTGATAATGCAAGGGCCATGTCTGATACTGCGTCACAGTTTGCAGAACGTGAAGACGGAGAGCTTCATTCTGTGGGTGACGGTTCTGATCCAAATAAACTGGACTCAGACATTTCAAATTTTAAATTTAAGCTTGAGAACCTCCGTGTGTTACTAGGGGAGGTATTAGTGGCTCTGAATGATTGTAACACAGTTGCAATCCCAGAGAAAATGTGTAGGTTGGATAAATATTTTGCGGTACCGACGAGTACTGACGTTTTTCCTATACCTAAGAGACTTACTGACATTGTTACTAAGGAGTGGGATAGACCCGGTGTGCCTTTCTCACCCCCTCCTATATTCAGAAAGATGTTTCCAATAGACGCCGCCACACGGGACTTATGGCAAATGGTCCCTAAGGTGGAGGGAGCAGTTTCTACTTTAGCTAAGCGTACCACTATCCCAGTGGAGGATAGCTGTGCTTTTTCAGATCCAATGGATAAAAAAATTAGAGGGTTACCTTAAGAAAATGTTTGTTCAATAAGGGTTTATATTGCAACCTCTTTCATGTATTGCGCCTGTCACAGCTGCAGCAGCATTTTGGTTTGAGTCTCTGGAAGAGACACTTCAATCATCCACACTAGATGACATCACACACAAACTTAAATTCCTTAAGTTAGCTAATTCATTTATTTCAGATGCCGTAGTACATTTAACTAAACTTGCGGCTAAAAATTCAGGATTCGCCATTCAGGCACGCAGAGCTCTGTGGCTGAAATCCTGGTCAGCTGATGTTACGTCTAAATCTAAATTGCTTAATATTCCTTTCAAAGGGCAGACCTTATTCGGGCCCGGCTTGAAAGAGATTATTGCTGACATTACAGGAGGTAAAGGTCATGCCCTGCCTCAGGACAAGGCCAAAGCCAAGGCTAGACAGTCCAATTTTCGTTCCTTTCGTAATTTCAAAGCAGGAGCAGCATCAACTTCCTCTGCACCAAAACAGGAAGGAGCTGTTGCTCGCTACAGACAAGGCTGGAAACCTAACCAGTCCTGGAACAGGGGCAAACAGGCCAGAAAACCTGCTGCTGCCCCTAAGACAGCATGAATTGAGGGCCCCCGATCCGGGACCGGATCTAGTGGGGGGCAGACTTTCCCTCTTCGCCCAGGCTTGGGCAAGAGATGTTCAGGATCCCTGGGCGTTAGAGATCATATCTCAGGGATACCTTCTGGACTTCAAATCCTCTCCCCCAAGAGGGAGATTTCATCTGTCAAGGTTGTCAACAAACCTAACAAAGAAGGAAGCGTTTCTACGCTGCGTACAAGATCTTTTATTAATGGGAGTGATCCATCCAGTTCCGCGGTTGGAACAAGGACAAGGGTTTTACTCAAATCTGTTTGTAGTTCCCAAAAAAGAGGGAACCTTCAGGCCAATCTTGGATTTAAAGATCCTAAACAAATTCCTAAGAGTTCCATCGTTCAAGATGGAAACTATTCGAACAATTTTGCCCATGATCCAAGAGGGTCAGTACATGACCACAGTGGATTTAAAGGATGCTTACCTTCACATACCGATTCACAAAAGCCATTACCGGTATCTAAGGTTTGCCTTTTTAGACAGGCATTACCAGTTTGTAGCTCTTCCATTCGGACTGGCTACGGCTCCAAGAATCTTCACAAAGGTTCTGGGCACTCTTCTGGCGGTACTAAGACCGCAAGGAATTTCAGTAGCTCCGTACTTAGACGACATACTGATACAAGCTTCAAGCCTTCAAACTGCCAAATCTCATACAGAGATAGTACTGGCATTTCTAAGGTCGCATGGATGGAAAGTGAACGAAGAGAAAAGTTCTCTCTTTCCACTCACAAGAGTTCCCTTCCTGGGGACTCCGATAGATTCTGTAGAAATGAAGATTTACCTGACAGAGGACAGGTTAACAAAACTTCAAAGTGCATGCCGTGTCCTTCATTCTATTCAACACCCGTCAGTAGCTCAATGCATGGAGGTAATCGGACTAATGGTAGCAGCAATGGACATAGTTCCTTTTGCACGCCTACATCTCAGACCACTGCAACTGTGCATGCTAAGTCAGTGGAATGGGGATTACTCAGATTTGTCCCCCACTCTAAATCTGAATCAAGAGACCAGAAATTCTCTTCTATGGTGGCTTTATCGGCCACATCTGTCCAGGGGAATGCCATTCAGCAGGCCAGACTGGTCAATTGTAACAACAGACGCCAGCCGACTAGGTTGGGGCGCTGTCTGGAATTCTCTGAAGGCTCAGGGACTATGGAATCAGGAGGAGAGTCTTCTTCCAATAAACATTCTGGAATTGAGAGCAGTCCTCAATGCTCTTCTGGCTTGGCCCCAGTTAACAACTCGGGGGTTCATCAGGTTCCAGTCGGACAACATCACGACTGTAGCTTATATCAACCATCAGGGAGGGACAAGAAGCTCCCTAGCAATGATGGAAGTATCGAAGATAATTCGCTGGGCCGAGTCTCACTCTTGCCACCTGTCTGCAATCCACATCCCGGGAGTGGAGAACTGGGAGGCGGATTTCTTAAGTCGTCAGACTTTTCATCCGGGGGAGTGGGAACTTCATCCAGAGGTCTTTGCCCAAATACTTCGACGTTGGGGCAAAACAGAGATAGATCTCATGGCGTCTCGACAGAACGCCAAGCTTCCGCGCTACGGGTCCAGATCCAGGGATCCGGGAGCGGTCCTGATAGATGCCTTGACAGCACCATGGACCTTCAGGATGGCTTATGTGTTTCCACCTTTCCCGATGCTTCCTCGATTGATTGCCAGAATCAAACAGGAGAAAGCATCAGTGATTCTAATAGCGCCTGCATGGCCACGCAGGACTTGGTATACAGATCTGGTGGACATGTCATTCTGTCCACCTTGGTCGTTACCTCTGAAACAGGACCTTCTGATTCAGGGTCCTTTCAAACATCAAAATCTAACTTCTCTGAAGCTGACTGCTTGGAAATTGAACGCTTGATCTTATCAAAGCGTGGTTTTTCTGAGTCAGTTATTGATACCTTAATACAGGCTAGGAAGCCTGTTACCAGAAAGATTTACCATAAAATATGGCGTAAATACCTATATTGGTGCGAATCCAAAGGTTACTCTTGGAGTAAGGTTAGGATTCCTAGGATATTGTCTTTTCTACAAGAAGGTTTAGAAAAGGGGTTATCCGCTAGTTCCTTAAAGGGACAGATCTCAGCTCTGTCCATTCTGTTACACAAGCGTCTGTCAGAAGTTCCAGACATTCAGGCTTTTTGTCAGGCTTTGGCCAGGATTAAACCTGTGTTTAAAGCTGTGGCTCCACCATGGAGTTTAAACCTTGTTCTTAACGTTTTACAGGGTGTTCCGTTTGAACCCTTTCATTCCATTGTTATAAAGTTGTTATCTTGGAAAGTTCTATTTTTAATGGCTATTTCCTCGGCTCGTAGAGTCTCTGAGTTATCAGCCTTACATTGTGATTCTCCTTATTTGATTTTTCACTCGGATAAGGTAGTTCTGCGTACTAAACCTGGGTTCTTACCTAAGGTAGTCACTAACAGGAATATCAATCAGGAGATTGTTGTTCCATCCTTGTGCCCAAATCCTTCTTCAAGGAAGGAACGTCTTTTGCACAATCTGGATGTAGTTCGTGCCCTTAAATTTTATTTACAGGCAACTAAAGATTTTCGACAAACGTCTTCCCTGTTTGTCGTTTACTCTGGTCAGAGGAGAGGTCAAAAAGCTTCTGCTACCTCTCTCTCTTTTTGGCTTCGTAGCATAATTCGTTTAGCTTATGAGACTGCTGGACAGCAGCCTCCTGAAAGAATTACAGCTCATTCCACTAGAGCTGTGGCTTCCACTTGGGCCTTTAAGAATGAGGCCTCTGTTGAACAGATTTGCAAGGCTGCAACTTGGTCTTCGCTTCATACTTTTTCCAAATTTTACAAATTTGACACTTTTTTGCTTCCTCGGAGGCTATTTTTGGGAGAAAGGTTCTTCAGGCAGTGGTTCCTTCTGTATAAAGAGCCTGCCTATCCCTCCCGTCATCCGTGTACTTTTGCTTTGGTATTGGTATCCCACAAGTAATGATGACCCGTGGACTGATCACACTTAACAGAAGAAAACATAATTTATGCTTACCTGATAAATTCCTTTCTTCTGTAGTGTGATCAGTCCACGGCCCGCCCTGTTTTTTAAGGCAGGTAAATATTTTTTAAATTATACTCCAGTCACCACTACACCCTTGGCTTCTCCTTTCTCGTTGGTCCTTGGTCGAATGACTGGAGGTGACGTAGAGGGGAGGAGCTATATAGCAACTCTGCTGGGTGAATCCTCTTGCACTTCCTGTAGGGGAGCAGATAATATCCCACAAGTAATGATGACCCGTGGACTGATCACACTACAGAAGAAAGGAATTTATCAGGTAAGCATAAATTATGTTTTTTTAACATGATACACTATTTATAACTGTCCGTGATTGGCCAAAGTAGAGAAGGTAACCTAGGTTACAACATGGCAGCTCCCATTGTTTTATATACTCTAAATATTGACAAAATAAGTGTAAAGTTTTTTAAACCGCTAATGAAACTTTAAAAAATACATCTTCATGTTATTCTCAGACTAATCTTTTATATGAATGCATCATTCTATCTAGAATTTATTTAGTGTTTAATGTTCCTTAAAGGGACACCTTACTCTGAAAAAGCATTGTATACAAATATACTACAGGAGCACCCTTTCAAATGAACTGTACTCTGCCTCCCCACATTGGTAGGTTGCTTTATTTTGCTGCCTAATGTTTGTATAGTTTTTATATGGCCAATACTGCATTATTTACATTTTCGGCATTATTATTATTATCATCATTTATTTGTAATGGTATTTTCAGCAAGCAAAATCAGTTGTTTCAAATGAAAAAATAAAGTTTAAGGAGCAACTTGTAAACCATTTAATAAAAATGTTTTCATCAGATAAAATGGATCATTAACTCCTCAAAAGGGGGACTTTTTTCAATAAATTGTCCCTTAAAATCCATCGGTGGTTGATCACAACCATCTCATTTGTGGAAGAGGAGTTTTTTAATGACTGAAAAAAAATCACTCCCATTAAGTTATTTTTGTATAATAAGGCAGTGTGCTAGCGTTCTGGAACTGAGCAATCAGACCCTAAGGTTTCTTTTATAATCTGAGGTGATTGAAGTATACCCTATGATTCAGAAAAGCTGAACAAAATCCCTTCAGGTTCACTTGTATGTTAGTCCCATACAAGCCTAAGGGAATAAGGCATATATTTGGTTTCTTCTGATGCTTGAAGTGTATGTCCTTATTAGGGGGTTACATAGATTACGTAATGTGTATAGAAAATAAATGTTCTGGTAACAACTATGTCCCCTAGCTTGTTGACAACACGACAATATTTTTTACAATTACATGGACTGGTCCCACAGTTAGTGTTGCAGGGCTGTCTTTAAGAGTGTAATTTGTAGTAGAAGTCGAAACATATGAAAATCAAAACACTCACTCACCCTTCTTCATTGGATGCAGGGGCTGAATTGCTCTCTTATCAGCAGTTACTTGCGCCTTTGGATGCTGTGTGTCACAGGCATGCAGAAAATGGGAAGCTGTCCTTCCGTTAGTGTAGCCAGTATCTGGGGCGTCCAGTAAGACAGTGTTTTCAAAGCTGCTGGAAGCGATATTGTGCCAAGACAAACCGCTCAAAAATGAAATGAATAAAATACTTCCACACAAGTGGATGGAATCCAGCAGAAAATGGACCGAGATCCCTGACGAAGTGCTGTAACAGCACAAAACATGTTGGAGTATTAGACCTTGAGCTGCTAGGCTGACACGCTTGTGGCTGTGATATTGTAATATTATTTTCTGTGATTAACCACAGCATACTTTTTATGGATACCAAATAAAGACTTTTAAACTTATTTACTCGGTCCATTTTCTGCTGGATTCCATCCACTTGTGTGGAAGTATTTTATTCATGAAGTATACCCTATGGCAGGGCTCAAAATTGCAAGTCTTAAGCTACTAGCCAGGCCAAAATGTTACTCGTCACTAATCCCACCCTTCTCCTGCCCCACATCCACTACTCAAACTCCTCTTGGCATATGTTTAGCCATTGTGAAACACCTTATTATTTAGTCATTTTCAATATTTATTATTTTAAACCATAACAAATTAAGTGAGGAATGGTTGTAAATCAAAACTATTGTAAATTGAAACCCAGTTTATAATGTAAGTCAATGGGAAGTAAGGGAGTTAGGTTCCAGGCCCCTCTCAAAATTGTCATAAGTAACACCTAATACATTATTTTTAAAGCTTTGAAATGAAGACTTTAAATGCTAAACAGCATTATAAACCTAATAATATAGATTGTATCATCATCAAACTAAGTTTAATGAACAAAAACATTTGCTAAACATCACCTAATAAAATAATAACACAACAGACTGCATCATCATCAAACTAAGTTTAATGAACAAAAACGTTTTTTTACTTGCATTTTTCTGCAATCAGTTCTCTGCATTTTTAGCATGTTGGATAATATTGGGTCTGCACCTATTCTATGCATTTCAATCTGCAGTGATTAATAAGGTTAGGCACCCTAACCTCAAGCTGCTGCACAGGAAGAGAATAGCGAAGTGCCTGCTAAATTTTGCTCGATAGATCTGATCTGTGTACACAGATCAATTTAAAGGGACAGTCTACACAAGAATTATCGTTTTAAAAGATAGATAATCCCTTGTTTACCCATTCCCTAGTTTTGCATAAACAGTTATATTTATATATTGTTTACCTCTGTGATTATCTTGTATCTAAGCCTCTGCAGACTGCCCCTTTTTTCAGTTCTTTTGACACGAGCACAGTGTTATCTATATGAAAAACATGAACTAACACCCTCTAGTGGTGAAAAACCTGTTAAAATGCATTCTTAAGAGGCGTCCTTCAAGGTCTAAGAAATTAGCATATGAACCTCCTAGGTTAAGCTTTCAACTAAGAATACCAAGAGAACAAAGAAAAATTGGTGATAAAAGAAAATTGTTTAAAATTACATGCCCTATCTGAATCATGAAAGTTTTTTTGGACTAGACTGTCCCTTTAAGGCTGTTAAGTTGCATAACTTTGCTGCAAAACAAGAGGACAGCTCCACCTACTGGGTATTTTAATTAGTGCATTGCTTTCCAAAGCTTTTCAATAGCAGTTACATGACTAAAAAAAAGGTTGTTATTCTGAAACGGCGCAAATTGAACCGGCATAAACCGAGGGCCACCTGTGTGTGTGTGTGTATGTATGTGTGTGTATATATATATATATATATATATATATATATATATATATATATATATATATATATATATATATATATATATATATATATATGTGTGTGTATATATATATATATATATTCTCCTCAAATTTAATAGCGGAGCTTTTGCTATGAGCTTAAACAAGGAGTAACCAACCAGTTTACTTATAGGTTAATACTGGTATGGTCTAGAATATATCAAATATTCGGTGCAGACCCTTATGTAAAATAGATGAGTTTATGTAGAGAGAATAAATCCTGGAAACAAAAGAAAGACCAGGATAAAAGACAGGGAATTCAGCACTCTTTTTTATAAAATTTAACTGAAGCTCAAAATAAGTACACAAATGTGTCGACCTAAAAGCTAATGTAGCTGCAAAGGAGAGAACTCTCTGGCACTAACAGTATTATTACATATATATATATATATGCTCAGAAGGTAAAAAAATGCAAAAAGACCCAATAGGTAGATATGATCAATTTATAAGCATGTCAAAACAGCATTAAGAAATACAACTTGTTACAAACCTGACCGGTCAGGGATTAGTGTCTATATCACAACAGAAATCATCAACATGATATGTAATTGTTTTCACAGGCCTGTAGAGCCATATGTGTTAGCTGCAGGATTTAGAGTGGGGGACAGTAATTAGACTACTACACCCTACTGCTTGCGGCACCTTAATATGTAAGGCTAAATGCCAGGCAGATTATTATATGGGATCTAAGTAGTTACAGTTAGTGTGCCCCAACACCTATGCAGAAGTATTGATGCTCTTAGAAGTCAAAACATAAATTGCACATATACATGTTACTTAGAGGATATATTAGTGGTGGACTGGAAGTCAAGCTACTACACCCAGCTGCATACGGCACCTTATAGTATTAAGGCTAAATGCCGGGCAGGTATTTTATGGGATCTAAGTAGGTTGCTGTACTGTGCCCCAAAATATGTACAAATATCTTGTTACCATGCAAGCAAACAGCTAAGAACAATATTATATAGCCAGCTTTGCTGGATAGTCACTTAGAAGCAGCTACTCTTGATATCGGGTATAAAAGTCCCTTTAGATAGAATTATGCAAGCAAGAAGGTTAGCCGTGAAGCAGATACAGATAGTTGTAGAAAGCACAAGGTATAGCCTCAGCGTAGCGTGATATTAATAAGCTTCAAGCATATATTAGTGTAGCGTTTCCTTGGGGGACTTTAGCATATGCCCTCTCATCAGGGTAGCATCATCCAAGACAGTCAATCAGCAGCCTATTACTCAGGCAGTGACAAGGCAGTATACGACCTGCTTCCTTCAAAGTTATTCCTGTGACTGAATCATAGAAGATGCGCCTCATTGAGTAGTCGGGAACTCCATTCTAGAGATCCATCCGGCGTGTCTGTTCCGTGTGTACAACACCAATCACATGCTCCGGTCAGCTCGTCCAATGCCCGATATCAAGAGTAGCTGCTTCTAAGTGACTATCCAGCAAAGCTGGCTATATAATATTGTTCTTAGCTGTTTGCTTGCATGGTAACAAGATATTTGTACATATTTTGGGGCACAGTACAGCAACCTACTTAGATCCCATAAAATACCTGCCCGGCATTTAGCCTTAATACTATAAGGTGCCGTATGCAGCTGGGTGTAGTAGCTTGACTTCCAGTCCCCCACTAATATATCCTCTAAGTAACATGTATATGTGCAATTTATGTTTTGACTTCTAAGAGCATCAATACTTCTGCATAGGTGTTGGGGCACACTAACTGTAACTACTTAGATCCCATATAATAATCTGCCCGGCATTTAGCCTTACATATTAAGGTGCCGCAAGCAGTAGGGTGTAGTAGTCTAATTACTGTCCCCCACTCTAAATCCTGCAGCTAACACATATGGCTCTACAGGCCTGTGAAAACAATTACATATCATGTTGATGATTTCTGTTGTGATATAGACACTAATCCCTGACCGGTCAGGTTTGTAACAAGTTGTATTTCTTAATGCTGTTTTGACATGCTTATAAATTGATCATATCTACCTATTGGGTCTTTTTGCATTTTTTTACCTTCTGAGCATATATATATATGTAATAATACTGTTAGTGCCAGAGAGTTCTCTCCTTTGCAGCTACATTAGCTTTTAGGTCGACACATTTGTGTACTTATTTTGAGCTTCAGTTAAATTTTATAAAAAAGAGTGCTGAATTCCCTGTCTTTTATCCTGGTCTTTCTTTTGTTTCCAGGATTTATTCTCTCTACATAAACTCATCTATATATATTCTCCTCCCCTACTGGGAAAGGCAAGGAGAGCACACAGCAAGAGCTGTCCATATAGCTCCGCCCCCCCAGTCATTCTCCTTGCCGCTCTGAACAAGTAGCATCTCCACGGGGATGGTGAGGAGTTTGTGGTGTTAGTTGTAGTTTTTTATTTCTTCTATCAAGAGTTTATTTTAAAATAGTGCTGGCTTGTACTATTTACTCTACAACAGAAAAGTGATGAAGATTTCTGTTTAAGAGGGCTATGATTTTAGCACAAGTAACTAAAATCCATTACTGTTACCACGCAGGACTGTTGAAACTAGAGAACTTCAGTTGGGTGTAACAGTTTGCAGACTCATCTGCTTCAGGTATGACTAGTCTCCTAACACAGGCTAATGCTAGATGACAGTCATTTTTCCCCTCAGGGAAAACGGTAAGCCATTTTTCTTTCACCTCAGCAAAAAAAGATAACAGGCTTCCCCTTTTTGATTTTTATGCTGGTAGACACAGTTAGGGGCCAAATCGATTGTTTTTTATTACAATACCATGACATTTGAAATGTTTTATAAACTTATACACACGTGGGGACGTTTTTTATTGATCTGGCTTGTTTTAGACACCTAAATCTAGTCAGGAAGGCCCCTTCACTCTAGTATACTGAGGGAGGAGGCCTCATTTTGGACCTTCAGCTGCACAGTTGATTTTAAGGCAGTGCATGCAGTTTCATGTGAGAGGGTCCTGTGGCTCAGAAAGTGACCCCAGAAGGCTTTTTTTTCTGTGGATGGTTGACCCCCAAGGAAGGTAAAAAGCTACAGCAATGCTGTATAAAAACGGTTAAATCCAACAATTAGCTCCGGTTTGCTTGTTTTAAGAGCTAGAGTCTCCATATTTGCTGTGCAATACTTTCTAAGCATTAAATAAACTGGGGTCCAAATTTCATAAAAATCGGATATTGCCTTCATAGTTTTTTGAACATTCAGAAATAAAGTGTGTCATTTATTTTTTAAAGAGACAGTAACGCTTTTGTTTAAAATCGTTTTTATTGCATTGTTTGCCTGCCTAAATCTGTTTAACATGTCTGTGCCATCAGATAACCTATGTTCTGTGTGTGTAGAGACAAATGTGGTTCCCCCTTTGAGAGTGTGTGATAATTGTGCCATAGCATCCAAACAAAATAAGGACAGCTCTGTTACGTTTCATAATGTTGCCCAAGATGATTATCTAATGAAGGTAGTGGGGATAGTTCTACGTCCTCTCCTTCTGTGTCTACACCAGTTTTGCCCGCGCAGGCGACACCTAGCGCGCCAGTGCTTATTTCTATGCAACAATTAACAGCAGTAGTGGATAATTCTATAGCAAATCTTTTATCCAAACTGCCAGCATTTCAGAGAAAGCGTGATTGTTCAGTTTTAAATATAGATAAAAAGGATGAACAATCAGACGCTGACGATACCTTATCTATTTTACCCTCACATCAATCGGAATTGGCTGTGAGGGGAAGGGCTGTCTGAGGGTGAAATTTCAGACTCAGGAAAAATTTCTCCACAGGCAGAACCTGATATAGTAGCATTTAAGTGTAAGCTAGAACATCTCCGCGCTTTGCTTAAGGAGGTATTAGCTACTCTGGATGACTGTGATTCTATGGTAGTACCAGAGAAGTTGTGCAAATTGGACAAATTTTTAGAGGTCCCAGTGCATGATGACGCTTTTCCAATACCCAGGAGGGTAGCGAACATAGTGGATAAGGAGTGGGAGAAGCCAGGTGTACCCTTTGCCCCACCTCCTATATTTAAGAAAATGTTTCCCATAGTAGACCCTAGAAGGGACGCATGGCAGACGGTCCCGAAGGTTGAGGGAGCTGTTTCAACACTAGCGAAGCGCACAACTATTCCTATAGAGGACAGCTGCGCTTTCAAAGATCCTATGGATAAAAATTTGGAAGGATTGCTTAAAAAGATTTTTGTTCAGCAAGGGTTTATCCTTCAACCAGCTACGTGTGTTATTACTGTCACTTCAGCGGCGTCCTTTTGGTTCGAGGAACTAGAAAGGTCACTCCAGAAAGACTTCCTATGAAGAAGTCATGGACAGAATTCACGCATTAAAGTTAGCTAATTCCTTTATATTGGATGCCGCTTTTCAAATTGGCGGCGAAAAACTCAGGTTTTGCTATAGTAGCGCGGAGGGCGCTTTGGCTAAATTACTTAATATTCCTTTAAAGGGTAAGACCCTTTTTGGGCCGGAATTGAAGGAAATTATTTCAGACATCACTGGGGGTAAGGGCCATGCCCTCCCACAGGTTAGGCCTTTTAAGGCTAAGAACAAGTCTAATTTTCGTTCCTTTCGCAATTTCAGGAACGGACCGGCTAATAACTCCACTTCCGCTAGACAAGAAGGTAACGCGGCCCAGCCCAAACCTGCTTGGAAGCCCATGCAAGGCTGGAACAAGGGTAAACGGACCAAGAAACCTGCTGCTGCTACCAAGACAGCATGAAGAGGTAGCCCCCGATCCGGGACCGGATCTGGTAGGGGGCAGACGATCTCTCTTCGCTCAGACTTGGGCAAGAGATGTTCAGGATCCCTGGGCACTAGAGATAGTCTTCAAGGGATACCTGCTAGAGTTCAAGGGACTTCCTCCAAAGGGAAGGTTCCACCTGTCTTGCTTATCTTCAGACCAGATAAAGAAACAGGCATTCTTACATTGTATAAGAGACCTATCAAAGATGGGAGTGATAAACCCAGTCCCCTCCGGGGAACAGGGTCTAGGTTTTTACTCAAACCTGTTTGTGGTTCCCAAAAAAGAGGGAACTTTGAGGTCAATTCTGGATTTAAAGATTTTAAACAAGTTCCTCAGAGTTCCATCCTTCAAGATGGAAACCATTCGGACAATCTTGCCGACAATCCAGCAGGGTCAATATTTGACTACAGTGGATCTAAAGGATGCGTATCTGCATATCCCAATCCACAAAACTCTTCATAAGTTCCTGAGGTTCGCCTTTCTGGACAAACATTTTCAGTTCGTGGCTCTTCCATTCGGTTTAGCCATGCTCCCAGAATTTTCACAAAGGTGCTAGGGTCCCTTCTAGCGGTCCTAAGGCCGAGGGGCATCGCTGTAGCACCTTATCTAGACAACATCCTAATCCAAGCGTCTTTCCAAAGCATGGGCCCACACAGACATTGGGTTGGCTTTTCTCAGAAAGGTGAACATAGAAAAGAGTTCACTGTCACCGTCCACAAGGGTTCCGTTTCTGGGAACAATAATAGATTCTGTGGAAATGAAGATCTTCCTGACAGAAGTCAGAAAGCTAAAGCTTCTAAACG